>NC_074690.1:11895456-12195456 GCF_029448725.1 Salvelinus fontinalis
AATTACTAATCATCAAACATTTCGTAAAAATACACAGCATACACTAATCGAAAGACACAGATCCTGTGAATACAGACAATATTTCAGATTTTCTAAGTGTCTTACAGCGAAAACACAATAAATCGTTATATTAGCATACCACATATGCAAACGTTACCAGAGCATTGATTCTAGCCAAAGAGAGCGATAACGTAAACATCGCCAAAATATATACATTTTTTCACTAACCTTCTCAGAATTCTTCAGATGACACTCCTGTAACATCACATTACAACATACATATACAGTTTGTTCGAAAATGTGCATATTTAGCCACCAAAATCATGGTTAGACAATGACAAAAGTTGCCCAGCTGGTCAGACAATGTCGTGCACCATATTAGACAGTGATCTAGTCGTATACATAAATACTCATAAACGTGACTAAAAAATATAGGGTGGACAGCGATTGATAGACAATTTAATTCTTAATACAATGGCTGATTTACATTTTTAAAATTATCCTTACTTTTCAATACTGTTTGCGCCAAGCGAAGCTACGTCAAACAAAATGGCGTCATAAGCGATTAACATTTTTCGACAGAAACACGATTTATCATAATAAATTGTTCCTACTTTGAGCTGTTGCTCCATCAGAATCTTGGGCAAAGAATCCTTTCTTGGGTCTAATCGTCTTTTGGTCGAAAGCTGTCCTCTTGCCATGTAGAAATGCCCATTGCGTTCGGCATGAACTGGAACCGTGCCCAGAGATTCACAGTGTCTCAGAAATAAATGTCCCAAAATCGCACTAAACGGATATAAATTGCTATAAAACGGTTTAAATTAACTACCTTATGATGTTTTTAACTCCTATAACGAGTAGAAACATGACCGGAGAAATATAACTGGCTACACTAATGCTTGGAAAAAGAGCAGGTCGGTGTCCACCGCGCGCCCGACGCATCTGGAAAAGAGTTCCTACCTACACGTGTTTTTGTTTTATAGGGGCTGTGATTGCGCAATCGATACCATTCAAATCGTCATCACGTAAAGGCATCCAGGGGAAGACGTAAGCAGTGTCCGTATCCTGATAGCGTTCACAGTGGCCTTAAAACTGACTCCAGATCAGGGGCCAAAATTTGTGAAATCTGACTCCATGTCAGGGAAATTGCTGTAGAATGAGTTCTGTTCCACTCAGAGACAAAATTCCAACGCCTATAGAAACTGTGTTTTCTATCCAATAATAGTAATAATATGCATATTGTACGAGCAAGAATTTAGTAGGAAGCCGTTTAATCTGTAATGCAATTATGCTAATGAGAAAACAGCACCCCCTGTAGTCGCAAGAAGTTAAATGAGATAAACACTCTAATTGAAAAAGAATTCCAGATAAGAAGTGATGAACAACAACTCTATTCATTCCAAATAGAAAAAAAAGTAACTTTGCACCTCAAGATAAGAAGTTTTGACTCTAGCTAGCTAGCTACACAACAAAGACCTTGCCAGCAGATTAACAAGCTAGCCAGAAGAAATGAGCTAGAACTAACCTAGGAAAGGGAAGTTAACACAACGACATCATACGACCAAACTGAGTGAGTAAACCAAAAAGGAGCACAGACTAACTTTAAACATATCTTCAGTTTTTTTTGTGTGAAGATTTGTCACTCTTTTTGCTGTTTTTTAAACTAAATTAGCGCTAGCTAGCAACAGCAGCAGACAAACAAATCAGGTTGCTATGGCAACATGGCAGCGGGAGCAGCGCAGCAGTAGTAGCGGAGCCCATAGGCACCATGTTCCCACTCCCCCTCAGCTCTGAATCCATTCTCTACCCTCCAGAGGCCAAAAATGACACAACGAGGAAAGCTTTTAAACAGACACTACTGAAGGTGAGGCCAGAAACCCTTTTTGCAGACCTCTACAAAAACGGTGATGTGAGTAATCTCATCTTCCTCACTGACCAGCCAAATGCATGGCGCTCAGCAGTCTGCTCTCACTAGCCATCCATAAAGAAAGAGGGAATCTGTAATGGGTGGAAGTTTAAAATCAAAGAGACAGACGACCCTGACAGCATCATGATAACAATCAACCTCTACAAGACTGGGACTGTCATGGTGCAAGGTAATATTAGGCTGTTTGAAACAGACTTTCAGACCATTGAGGAGAGAGCGGAGAGAGAGAAGGACACCACCAGTGACATGCCCTCCCACACGACAAACTCCACCAGCACCACCCTCACCTCTACTATCCCCACCCAAAAAGGCACACCCAGCACCTCTCTTCCCACCATAGTGGAGAACACGCCCCAGGATTTGAGCGACCTCCTCAGTGCAGAGCAGGCTCAGGCCCTCCTCACCACCATGGCTGCCATGAGGGATGAGTTCACCAAACCGGAGGGGGAGGTGGTCCTGCTCAGGGAGAGCGTGAGCAAACAGCAACCAGACAACCACACCTTAGAGGAGCTCCTAACCAAGGTGCTGACAGAGCAGGACAGCAGCCTTGCAACACAGCTGAAAGAGGTTCAGCAAGACAGAGACGGACTCAAGAGAGAGCTGGCTGATCTAACAAAGAAGGTGAGAGAGCTGGCTGATCTAACAAAGAAGGTGAGAGAGCTCCAAAAAGACAGGCAGAGCAGGAATAACGATGTGACCACACTAAGAGAGGAGCTGCAGGAGAGAACAGAGGACAGGCTGCAAGAGCAGCTAGAACACCACTCTATGACCTGCTCTCACACAGCAGAGGAGCCCAGCTCAACCAGCCAGGCTTTCCCAGCCCTGCCTGCTGCAGCCCTCCTCACCAACCCACAGAACAGCCTCCCACTGACAGCGGCACCGGCACAGACCAGCCACACCCCAGCTCCAACACCCACCAGCCCGCTCTCTGCCCTCTCCAGTCCAGAAGAATCACTGGCTGACATCGTCCTGTTGATGGACTCAAATGGGAAGTTTGTTCAGGAGAATATACTTTTCCCTAGACACAAAACGAGAAAGGTGTGGTGCCCAACAACGCAAAATGCCATGGAGCTGCTTGATAAGGCCCATCTCGGGTCGCCAAGCCACATAATCATACACACCGGAAGCAACAACCTGCGTGCTCAGCAGGAGAGGTTGGCGACTTCACTACAGGGAATGATTGAGAAGGCCTCCGCAATCTTCCCCAACTCAAGAATCGTGATGTCAACCCTTCTACAGAGGAAGGACTTCCACCCTGCCACAATCCAAAGAATAAACGGCAGCCTCTCCCGGGACTGTGCCCTGCGACCCAATGTACAGCTGGCCGACCATCCCAACCTCGATCTGGACTGTCTCTATGACCATGTTCACCTGTACAGGGAGACAGTCCCCATCCTTGCCAAGACTCTCAAGGACGTCGCTTTAAACCGCAGCCCGACCTCTCCACCCAGGAACAGCAGAGCAATCTCCACCCCGCCGAGATCAGCGAGACAACACCCCGGACCAGCACCCTGGAACCCCCAGCCACGACCACAGCACCACCAACCTCAATGCCCACCACAGCCAGTGCAGCACAAACTACCCCAGCCCAGCTTCAGAGGCACCCAGACAAGGCTTCCCACCCCCCGCCCCCCACCGCAGACCCACACTTGGAGGAGCCACAGCCCAGCAGGCAGAGCTACAATGAAATTAGTGACATTAACCTGATGAGGACAGAGGGCGCTGTTGTCACTTTGGGGGAAAAATGTGCCCAATTTAAACGGCCTCGTACTCAATTCTTGCTCGTACAATATGCATATTATTATTACTATTGGATAGAAAACACTCTCTAGTTTCTAAAACCGTTTGAATTATATCTGTGTGAAACAGAACTCATTTGGCACAAACTTCCTGACCAGGAAGTGTAAAATCTGAAATCGATGGTCTCTTCTGGGTCCTGCATATAAATGGGCATGATACCTATTAGTATACATGCACGTCATACACCTTCCCCTGGATGTCAAGATGCAGTGAGAGAAGAAATGGAGTGTTTATCTTGGTCTGAGATGGAATACGTCCTCTTGGAATGACGTGTCACCCATTTCATGTTTTCAGGAAGGCGCGAAGTTGGTCCTGGATTTGCCTTCTGAATAGCTGTCATTATAGGCGACTACTATCTCCGGCTTTGATTTTATTTGATACATGTGACAATATCATCGTAAAGTATGTTTTTTCAATATAGTTTTATTAGATTTTTGAAATTTATTCGGGACGTTAGGCGTGTTGCGTTGTGTGCCTTTGTTCAGAAAGGAGAGCTTCGCGCCACTTGGCCAGTGTGCTTGCTAATTCAAGAGGGAAAAACGATGTTCTAAATCCAAACAACGACTGTTCTGGACAAAGGACCCCTTGTACAAAATTCTGATGGAAGATCACCAAAAGTAGGACCCATTTTGTGATGCTATTTCATATATCTGTCAAACTGTATACTAGTAGTTTTGCGCCCAGGTTTTGGCCACTCTCTCGCTATAACATAAGCCTTATGTCGTAATGAAGATATTTTTAGAATTCTAACACTGCGATTGCATTAAGAACTAGTGTATCTATCATTTCCTATACAACATGTATTTTTTTGTAATGTTTATGAATAGCTATTTGGTCAGAATAGGTGACAGTCTAATAGAAATATCCGCACATTCTGGGAAAAAGATGCTACGTTAGCATAATGGATAACCACTGATTTCAGCTCTAAATATGCACATTTTCGAACAAAACATAAGTGTATGTATAACCTGATGTTATAGGACTGTCATCTGAGGAAGGTTTATGAAGGTTAGTGAAAATTTATATATTTTGCTGGTTTATTCGCTAACGCTAACGTGCCTATTGCTATCACTAACGTGCCTTGATGAATGAATGCGGTAGTGTGGTAGGCTATTGTAGTAAGCTAATATAATGCTATATTGTGTTTTCGCTGTAAAACACTTAAAAAATCTGAAATATTGGCTGGATTCACAAGATGCTTGTCTTTAATTTGCTGTACACGATGCATTTTTCAGAAATGTTTTACAATGTGAGCATAGTAGACTCAGCATTTGTTTAACCTTTACTGCTCCAGCGTTCCGCCAGCGGAACTCCTCCCACATTCCACTGAAAAGGCAGAGCGCGAAATTCAAAATCTATTTTTTTTTTAATATTTAACTTTCACACATTAACAAGTCCAAGACACCAGATGAAAGGTGCACATCTTGTGAATCAAGCCAACATGTCCGATTTTTAAAATGTTTTACAGGGAAGACAAAATATGTAAATCTATTAGCTAACCACGTTAGCAAAAGACACAACTTTTCTAACTCCATCAGTTTCTTACTCCATCAGGTGCTATCACAAATTCGACCAAATAAAGATATAAATAGCCACTAACCAAGAAACAGTCTGATAACATATTTATTGTATAGCATATGTTTTATTGGAAAAATTTGCATATTTCATGTATAAACCATAGTTTACATTTCAGCTACAATCCGAAATTGCACCGAAAGCAGCCATAATATTTACAGACACCAACGTCAAATAGCTAATTACTCATCATAAAACATTTCTGAAAAATACATAGTCTGCAGCAATTGAAAGACAGGCATCTTGTGATTCCAAACAATATTTCCGATTTATTAAATGTTTTACAGCGCAAGCAAAATGTATCGCTATATTAGTGTAGCTACAATAGACAGAAATAATTGGGCGCCCACGGCCAGTTCACATTCACGACAGATATATGAAATAACATCATAAAATGGGTCTTACTTTTGCTGATCTTTCATCAGAATGTTGAAGAACGTGTCCTGTGTCCAGATGAGTCGTTGTTTCGATTCAGAATGGCAAATGTCCCTCTTCAATTAGCATTGGCACTAGCCGAGTGGCATAAATTTCTCCAACGTAAACACAGTCAGAGGACGGAACACGGCAAAACTCCCGAATAAAGTTTCAATAATCTGATTAAACTATATTGAAAAAACATACATTACGATGATATGGTCACATGTATCAAAAAAAATTCGAGCCGGAGACGTTAGCCGTTCGTTACCAAGGCAAAACAGAAGTCAATCCCACTTCCTTCAGAGTACCGGAAGTGGACGGTCACGTCAAAGAAATAGGTTTTTTTCCACCACAGACCAAGAGGAGCAAAATAAATTCTTCTCTGACATCCTCTTTACACCAATAGGAAGGCGTATAGAGTGTCAGCAGACTCCTAAGTGTTAAGACCATGTATAGGCATCAAGTTGAAAAGAGCATCGATTTCTGACATTTCACTTCCTGGTCAGGAAAAGTGCTGCAGAAGGACTTCTGTTTCACTCAGAGAAATAATTCCAACTCTTTTAGAAACTAGAAAGTGTTTTCTATCCAAAAAGAATAATAATATTCATATTGTACGAGCAAGATTTGAGTAGGAGGCCGTTTGAAATGGGCACGATTTCACTGGCTACTCAACACTTTGCCTTGCAGCCATAAGAAGTTAATTGAAAAAAACTATTTTCATAGTTCTTGTTGGATTGTGAGTGTTTGTCTCATTTTGAAGGTAAAGAAGAAGAAAAAAGTTATGAAATCTTTTTACGTTACATGTTGGAATTTACAAGATTGAAGTCCTCTGCTTTTGGGCTAAAGAGCAGAAACCCAGACTTCCTGAAAGATATTGATGATGTTGATATTGTAGTACTACAGGAAACATGGTGCAGAGGGGATGTTTCCTCTGGCTGTCCACTAGGTTATAGGGAGATAATCCTACCATCCACCAAATTCAAAGGAATCAGACAGGGCAGAGACTCAGGGGGAATGCTAATATGGTATAAATCTGAACTAATTAATTCAATCGAATTGATCAAAACAGGAGAATTCTTTATCTGGTTAAAAATCAACAAGGAGGCTATCTTGACAGATAAAAACGTCTTCCTCTGTGCCACATACATTCCCCCCTCAGATGAAGAGAGTTTCTCCATTCTAGAGGGGGAAATTAGTCACTTTCAGGCTCAAGGCAATGTACTGGTCTGTGGAGACCTGAATGCTAGAACAGCAGAAGAACTAGACACTATTAACAGTCATGGGGATAAACACCTACCAGGAAGCAACAACCTTTCCCTCCCCACAGAAACAACTATGACAAAGTGAAAAACAAAAATGGAGTACAGCTCGTGAAGCTCTGTCGAACACTGGGTCTGTACATAGTCAATGGTAGGCTGAGAGGGGACTCTTTTGGTAGGTACACCTAGAGCTCATCCCTTGGCAGCAGCACTGTAGACTACTTCCTCACCGACCTAAACCCAGAGTCTCTCAGAGCCTTCACAGTCAGCCCACTAACACCTCTCTCAGACCACAGTAAAATCACAGTGTTTCTGAGAAGAGCGGAACCCAACCATGAAGCATCACGGCCAAATAAATTACATTGTACTAAACAGGCCTATAGATGGAGTGCAAACATTACAGAAATCTACCAAAAAGCAATTAGTAGCCAAAAAATACAATCTCTCCTGGACAACTTTTTAGCCTGAACATTCTCCTATAGCAACGAAGGTGTAAATTAGTTCCGTTTGGAACATTATATTTGACAAATTAGCCTCCTTGGCTAATCTAAAGAAGCATAAGAGCAAACCAGAAATAACAGAAAATAAAAAATGGTTTGATAATGATTGCAAAAATCTAAGAAAGTCATTGAGAAATATATCTAATCAAAAACACAGAGAACCAGACAACAAAAATATACGCCTTCAATTTGGGGAAACACTGAAGCAATACAAACACACCCTAAGAACAAAAAAGGAAAAGCACATCAGAAAACAGCTGGATGTAATTGAGGAATCCATAGAATCAAACCACTTCTGGGAGAATTGGAATAAATTAAACAAACCTCATCAGGAGGAATTGGCAATCCAAAATGGGGATATGTGGAGAAATCACTTTGCAAACCTCTACAGCAATATAACAAAGAGCCCAGAACAAAAAGATATACAAGAAAAATTACAAATCCTTGAATCAGTAGTCAAAGACTATCAGAATCCTGTGAATACCTCAATTACAGAAGAATAATTATTGGAAAAACTACACACTCTCCAACCCAAAAAGGCCTGTGGTGCTGATGGTATTTTAAATGAAATGATCAAATATACAGACCACGAATTCAAATTGGCTATACTCAAACTCTTCAACATTATCCTCACTGCAGGTATTTCCCCGATATTTGGAACCAGGGATTGATCACACCAATCTATAAAAATGGAGACAAATTTGACCCAAATAATTACAGAGGAATTTGCGTTAACAGCAACTTGGGGGAAATTCTCTGCAGTATTATAAATAGCAGACTACACCATTTCCTTGACGATTACAACGTCCTGAGCAGAAGCCAGATTGGATTTCTAAAACATTATCGTACAACAGACCACATTTACACCCTCCACACTCTTATTGACAAACAAGTAAACAGAAACAAAGGCAAAATCTACTCGTGTTTTGTAGATTTCAAGAAAGCATTTGATTCAATTTGGCACGAAGGTCTTTTTTATAAACGAATAAAAAATGGTATTGGAGGGTAAACATATGATGTTATTAAATCAATGTACACTAAAAACAAATGTGTGGTTAAAGTTGGCATCAAGCACACAGACTTCTTCTCTCAGGCACGGGGAGTGAAACAGGGCTGCCCAATAAGTCCAACACTATTTAACATCTACATTAATAAATTGGCAAAAACATTAGAAGAATCGGAATCACCTGGTATCACCCTACACAACACTGAAATCAAGTGTCTGCTGTACGCAGATGACCTGGTGCTGCAGTCTCCCTCACTAAAGAGGGGTTACAGCAGCACCTAGATCATCTGCACAGGTTCTGTCAGACCTGGGCTCTGACCGTTAACCTAAAAAAAACAAATATAATGATATTCCAAAAAAGGTCCAGAAATCAGGATGACAAATATAAATTCTATTTGGACACAGTTCTATTAGAACACACCAAAAACTACACATATCTAGGACTAAATATCAGCAACACAGGTATTTTTCACATGGCTGTGAATGAGCTAAGAGACAAAGCAAGAAGAGCATTCTATGCCATTAAAAGGAACATTAAAATCGAAATTCCAATTAGAGTCTGGCTCAAAATTTTCCAATCGGTTATAGAACCAATTGCTCTATATGGCAGTGAAGTATGGGGTACACTCTCTAATGTGGTCCCGTGTGGCTCAGTTGGTAGAGCCTGGCGCTTGCAACGCCAGGGTTGTGGGTTCATTTCCCACGGGGGGACCAGGATGAATATGTATGAACTTTCCAATTTGTAAGTCGCTCTGGATAAGAGCGTCTGCTAAATGACTTAAATGTAAATGTAATAATGAATTCACCAAATGGGACAAACATCCAATTGAAATACTACATGCAGAGTTTTGCAAGTGCAAAGAAAAACTCCAAATAACGCATGTAGTGCAGAATTGGGCCAATACCCCCTCCTCATTCATCTAAAAACAAGTGACCCCAAAACATTCCATCACACAGCTCTACAATGCCAAGAGATGAAACCAGAGAAGAGTCCCCTCAGCCAGCTGGTTCTGAGGCTCAGTTCACAACCCCAAACCAACCCCATAGAGCCTCAGGACATATATCACCTATTGGAAAGACACCACAAAAAAATCTAAGTATACTTCAATGATATTTGGCTCTAAACAGACAGTACATGGTGGCAGACTATCTGACCACTGTGACAGATAGAAAACTTAGGAAAACACTGACTAGGTACAGACTCAGTGAGCACAGTCTGGCTATAGAGACCGGTCGTCACAGACAAACCTGGCTGTCCAGAGAGGACAGGCTGTGCTCACTCTGCTCCAGGGGAGAGGTAGAGACAGAGTTGCATTTCTTAGAGAGAGAGAGAGAGAGACTGAGAGAGAGAGAGAGAGAGAGAGAGAGAGAGAGAGAGAGAGAGAGAGAGAGAGAGAGAGAGAGAGAGAGAGGGACTGAGAGAGAGAGGGACTGAGAGAGTGAGAGACTGAGAGAGTGAGAGACTGAGACTGAGACTGAGACTGAGACTGAGACTGAGAGAGACTGAGACTGAGACTGAGAGAGTGAGAGAGACTGAGACTGAGACTGAGAGAGTGAGAGAGACTGAGACTGAGACTGAGAGAGTGAGAGAGACTGAGACTGAGACTGAGACTGAGAGTGTGAGAGACTACGACTGAGACTGAGACTGAGACTGAGAGTGTGAGAGACTACGACTGAGACTGAGACTGAGACTGAGAGTGTGAGAGACTACGACTGAGACTGAGACTGAGACTGAGAGTGTGAGAGACTGCGACTGAGAGAGTGAGAGACTGAGACTGAGAGTGTGAGAGACTGCGACTGAGAGAGTGAGAGACTGAGACTGAGAGTGTGAGAGACTGAGACTGAGAGTGTGAGAGACTGAGACTGAGAGTGTGAGAGACTGAGACTGAGACTGAGAGTGTGAGAGACTGAGACTGAGAGTGTGAGAGACTGAGACTGAGACTGAGAGTGTGAGAGACTGAGACTGAGACTGAGAGTGTGAGAGACTGAGACTGAGAGACTGAGACTGAGAGACTGAGAGACTGAGACAGAGAGAGACTGAGACTGAGAGACTGAGAGACTGAGAGACTGAGAGACTGAGACAGAGAGAGAGAGAGAGACTGAGAGAGAGAGAGACTGAGACCCCTCATCTGAATCGAACAGAGGCCCCTATTAGATGACTATGGTGTGGTGGTGCTGTGTCTTTAAGGAGAAAACCACAATTAAACTGTTCTAAGAGGGAATGGGCCTTGGACCACTGGTCAGCTGACCAATTACCGGGACGTTTCCGACCAATCGTTGAACTGGGAATTAGTCAAGCATACCGGGAACGTCCAGCTGGGAATTGAGGGATGGATGCCCTGTGGATTGTGAAATGTATTACGCTTATTCTGGGAAGATCTAAATGAGGGAGTTGATGCAAAGGGAGAATGGGAAGAGGTCACACAAAACTGTTCATGTTCTTTTCTGGGAGGGTTTGGTGATAATAAATGAGCTTTCTGTCCCTTGTGTTGTGTAAAAGATGTGGAATAGACGTGATGCAGTGGAGGCTGGTGACTTGAAAGATGTTTGAGGATGGGAGACACATGGTATAGGCACAGAACGCATGGAGACAACAAAGCGTGTTTCAAAAATCGTTAAAGACTAATTATTTTAACCTACAGCATTTAATAAAGACATTTATACTACAATGTTATTTGGAATGGGAATGAGAGGGCTACTTAGTGTTGGGAAGGGATCACAGCAGTGATTGGTATGAGGCATGAGTTGAGGTGTTCAGAGGTTTGACTTCAGTGCAGGACGGGATTTGACTGGGAAGACAAAAAACAATAACACAACACACTACACATTTAGACAAAAGAGTTAAGAATGAGTTAGTCCAAGCAAGGAGTAAAATCATTGATGTGTAATTCTCCCGGGTGGCGCAGTGGTCTAGGGCACTGCATCGCAGTGCTAGCTGCGCCACCAGAGTCTCTGGGTTCGCGCCCAGGCTCTGTCGCAGCCGGCCGCAACCGGGAGGTCCGTGGGGCGACGCACAATTGGCATAGCGTCGTCCGGGTTAGGGAGGGTTTGGCCGGTAGGGATAACCTTGTCTCAGTATATAAAATGTAATAAAATGTATGCACTCTACTGTAAGTCGCTCTGGATAAGAGCGTCTGCTAAATGACTAAAATGTAAAATGTAATGTAAATGTAATAATGTGATTGACTTTACATACAGTAATGAGAGAAAATTGATAGGGGTACTCACAGTGCTTGGAGAGGAAACATTCAATGTGCCAGTGGATGAGCGGGCACATAAGACGTGGCTTCAGGAGAGAGTTGACAATGGTAGTGGAGTGGACTGGTCATCACCTCTTAATCAGGGAACAGGAGGGGACTTAGCTGTAGATACAAATAGCAGATACATTCCATTACAGCTGCGCCATCGTAGGTTTGAACAACAACTTTCTCTATGAATTTAAACTCCGACAGCGCATCACGCCCACGTGACACATGACACATCAAAGTAACCCAAGAAACATTCCTGAATAAAGCCCTGATCATCCACATACCTGACGATAACTGACAACTGCAAGCAGACTGGTGGCACCATAGGTCCCAGAGTGGTGGGGCAATTTTTACCCTCTGGGGCCCGGAGTTTTTCCTTATGTGTTGACCTAACCAGAAAAATTCTGGATCTTATAAGGTATGTGTCACGACTTCCGCCGAAGTCTTGTTTGGGCGGCTTCGACGGTCGACGTCACTGGTCTTCTAGCCATCGCCGATCCACCTTTCATTTTCCATTTGTTTTGTCTTCATTTCCCACACACCTGGTTTTTGGAAACCCTGTCAAACTGCAGCAACCTTATACTTGTTCATATTCATATATTTAGACTAGAATAGGAGGGGGATTTCCTCTATCTAGACACAGAGACAACAACTGATAGACAATAGAACTCACAGGGCTGAGCTTACTTTATGCATGTTTGCATCATGCAGACCTATGCAACGTTAGTTTTTATACAAAATTAACTCACATCTGTTATCAATATTATCTCGATTGATTAATTCAAGTTAATAATTTTGGATTGAAAACGTATAGGCAGCCTAGCCAGCCCAATTTTGAATATTAACCAAATTTGATAAAATTCACATTTTCTCTTGACACACAAATGGACTATAAATACAGAACGTTACCAATTAATTTACCCTGACCAGATGGACACGGCACATAGGCTGTATGCATCTGCTCTTATTAGTAGCCTACAGTTGATCAGACTGAAAAATAGTCTTGTTTTCATCCCATAGGGCATGTCAGATTTATAATGTTTAGGTGTAGCCTAGGCTGCTGCAACATCTATGGAATTAGTTTTTGCTTGAGTCTGTTCAGGAGTGATTATGTGTTATCATCTTTGCTAAATAAATGCCGGAGGAAAGTGTAAAGCCTACTGTACTTGAGCACGCACAATTTTGTTTTTGCTGCATCAACCTCTCTTTAATCTAACTTTTAATGGATGATGCAATGGAAGCTATCAAATCACTGTGAATTGATTTCGACATCCCAGATAAGTTCTATATGTTCAGCAAGTAAAGCATTGTAACGTGCAATTACCGCTGCAAGCTCCTTGTAGTTCCACTTGTTAGCGGAACTTTCCCTCTCGTCGTGTCCTCTAAAAGCAGATTCCTGTCCAAAAACACAGTGGTGTTGATGAGGCGCTTGAGGACATCCCTGTTTCTTCTTACTTTCTCGCTGTTTGAATACGCAGACCTTCGTCATAATCGATGCAGATATTTCTCAGAAGCATGAATCTGATTTGGGCATTTATATGCTCCCTGCTTTTGTTTTGCCGTTTAGCTGAACGATCAATGTTCTTCAGGTCACTGTACCCCTCTTTCGCCCAAAGGTCAGACTTTCCGCCTTGGCTGCTTTTTGATGAAAAAATAGCAAAGCAGCCGCCTTGGCAGCTTGATGAAAGGCTCCCTGTTAACCAGCTATACTTTTGATACCAGTTGGTATTGATGAAATGCTCCCTGTTAACCAGCTATACTGTTGTACCAGGTGGTATTGAACGCCCTCACCTCGTCATCCTTCTTCATGAAACTGATCTCAGGCAGGTCGACCCTCACTTTTCATTCACACCTTCTCCGTGTACACCAGAGACTGAAAGGGGTTCTTCAACAAAAAGTCAACAACATTTTCGGCAACAATTGGCCCAGCGTCATCTGGATTTGTCCGGGGTATGCTGTCATTGTAAATAAGAATGTGTTCTTAACTGACTTGCCTAGTTAAATTAAAACATTTAAAAAATTCAAAAATAATATATTTTGGATAGTTTTATCTAAAAAACTTTTTTAGTGTTTCACAATTTTTATTTGTATGAAATTTCACTGAAGAGGATGGTCCTCCCCTTCCTCCTCTGAGGAGCCTCCACTGATGTGATGGCCCTGTGCTGTAGTGTGGAGTTAAAGAGTTGTAGATGTGTAATGTGATGGCCTTGTGCTAGAGTAGCAGTTTGCAGATAACCTCCCCCCCCTACTGCTCTCTCTCTC
This sequence comes from Salvelinus fontinalis, assembly GCF_029448725.1. Classification (NCBI taxonomy): domain Eukaryota; kingdom Metazoa; phylum Chordata; class Actinopteri; order Salmoniformes; family Salmonidae; genus Salvelinus; species Salvelinus fontinalis. Next base: position 11,909,451 of record NC_074690.1, read on the forward strand.
TCACTCGCTCGCTAGGGTCACTGGGAGGGTTGACTTTGATTAATGTTAAGCCGAGTGTTGCATTAAAAGCTGGGGGCAGCCAGTTGGGCCAGATAAAAGTAGAACAGAGCAACAAGGGAAGGGGGAGGGATGCAGGATGGGGGGAGGAGAGAAGTGCAGGGGACAGCCACCAATCACTGTCATCGCTGGTGTTCCCTGGTAACGATGGGGACGCGTTTTGGCTTCAGCGGACTTGACCATTGACCTGCAGCCAGGTACTGACAGTCCTATTACAAAAACAGGCTCATTACAAACAGGGCACTAACACACACAGGCCTTCCAAACAAGGACTAGGCAAACTTTTTATCCATGAGTTGCAGAAGTGCTAGGATAATTTAATTGTGACGTTTAGACAGGGGGTACAGTATATTGTACTTCTGTGTGTGTGGAGATTTTTAAATGGAAATGTTTAACGCAGCAGCACAACCATGGGCACACACCCTCACTCATCCAATCAGTGAGACATGCTGAAACCATGGAGAATTACAAATATCTGCCTTGATTTACTATAATTGGCCAAACTGTGTCGGTCTGGTTAAATACATGAGTCTGGGTCTTAGTTTCTGTCCTAAATGGCACACTTTTCCATATACAGTTTACAAGTTTTGAACAGAGCGCTATGGGCTGTGGTCAAAAGTAGTGCACTTTGTAGTCAATATGGTTCCATTTGGGATGCACACTGAGTCTGTTAGACTGGGGTCTGGTTCTGGAATACACACTCCCTTCCGCTACTCCCTTCCGATGCTCCGAGTGCAGGGAAGACAACAGCAGCGTTGGGGCCTACTGGGGCTGTCAGTAACACTGTGTGCTGTGCTGTGCCCAGGGCCGGTAATTGATAACGCGGCCCAGCAGAGCTTTGGGCACTGGAGCGTGTGGCAGGCAGAGAGGAGAGGCTGAGCTATACCAAGGTGAGACTGGGTAGGATGAGAGTGCGTGGGCTGAAACCGAGAAAGAGAGGCAGGTGGAGTGGAGGGGGGTTGAGTTGATTGGCTGGGGGTTATTTGGGGATTTTGGGAGCTGGAGTGTGAAAAAAGTTTGGTGTGTTTACGAAAAGTGTGTGTGTGTGTGTGGGGGGGGGGGTCACAGGGTCTGTGTATAGTAGTGTGTGGTAGAATAAGGTGATGGAGGGGTTTATTTCGACAAAATAGAGTGTGTATAGACATACTGTATCTGGCGCTCTGTCAGTATGTTTTGGGGTCAGAATAATGAGCCTCCATCTCTCAGCCTTCCACACAGAGATCCAAAAATGCACTCAACTACAGTATATACTAACATCATTCTCCTGTATCATGCTTTTTTATTTTTATTTAACTAGGCAAGTCAGTTAAGAGCAAATTCTTATTTACAATGACGGCCTACCCTGGCCAAACCCGGACGACGCTGGGCCAATTGTGCACCACCCTATTGGACTCCCAATCACAGCCAGATGTGATACAGCCTGGATCCGAACCAGGGATTGTAGCAGCAGCACAACCATGGGCACACACCCTCACTCATCCAATCAGTGAGACATGCTGAAACCATGTAGAATTACAAATATCTGCCTTGTCTTACTATAATTGGCCAAACTGTGTCTGTCTGGTTAAATACATGAGTCTGGGTCTTAGTTTCTGTCCCAAATGGCACACTTTTCCATATACAGTGCACAAGTTTTGAACAGAGCGCTATGGGCTGTGGTCAAAAGTAGTGCACTTTGTAGTCAATATGGTTCCATTTGGGATGCACACTCAGTCTGTTAGACTGGGGTCTGGTTCTGGAATACACACTCCCCTCAGTCTGTCTAAGGCACTGAGATGCAGTGCCTTAGACAGCTGCGCCACTCGGGAACTAAATTACATCAACAGAAAATATACTTAGTGATAGAATATGGAGACCCGAAATATATGAAATACGTAAGCGAAAAAAATAAAGACCTTTTCTTTTACAAATGTAGACATAGAGGACAGAGAAAAGCCGACCCCCAATATAATTTGGGATTTCTTTAAGGTGTGCATTAGGGGAATAATAATCTCATACTCAGTAAAAATTCAATTAGAAATTACAATTAAACACTATCTTAGAAAAAGGCCATAACAAATATTTAAATGGAAAAGAAGAAAATAAAATGTCTGTAATATGTTATTTTACGTTTGAAGAGAGCCAACACCTACAGGTTAAACTCAAATAAAGCATACTATTTAATGGCAAATAAACCTGGTACACACCTTGCAGCTCTCACATAACGAATACACTAAAAACCAATTATAATTTTAAACGATTAGGATACAAACGCTTTAATTAGAAACAACAACGCTATTAATAACAATTTTTTTAAATGATATGAAAATCTATATAAATCAGAATTAAATAACAGTTGGTCTGATCCTACAGCTTTCTTAGACTCAATTACCATGAAGCAACTGTAGGCAGATAGAAAACAATCACTAAAATGGAAATCACCCCAAAATAAATATTGCGCAGAGAAAAGCACCAGGGATTCCCATATAATTTTTTGTATATTCTGGGTCAAAGTAGCTTCCCTATTTACTCTAATGACAATACAAATGTGCTTCCGAGTGCCATGTATCAAACAGTTATTTCAGTTGTATTAGAACCAGGGAAACCAGGAGAGTCCCCTGCAGATTACAGTCCCAGAAGTTTAATACATTGCGGCAATAAAATAATAGCAAAACTCATAAGCAACAGAATGGCAAAAGTCTTACCAGACTTAATACATATTAATAAAACGAGGTTTATTAAAAATAGACACTTACAAACAAATACAAGAACATGTTTCCGTTTAATACTATACGCTAAAAAACAAGATGTAGATTTAGCAATAATGGCTGTTCGTGGCGAAAAGGCTTTCGACCGTCTTGAGTTACCTTTTCTAAGTATTCTAATTCCTAATTCTATGCTTCCATATACTCCTGGAATGGATACTGCGAAAGATAAGCAAAGAGCAAAGAGAGGGGGAGAGAATTCCCTTTCTTCCATACACTGGAGGTAACGTATTTCTCCTGTCCAATCAGGGCTAAATTCACACAGACATGCAGATTCATGCTACACTCACATCACAATTGCTGCTACACTCACATCACAATTGCTGCAACCAGCAATCATATTTACTATTACTAACACAGAATAATACTGCACCATTTAAACACTTTCTATGATACATTGGACTGTACATTGGACTATACATTAAATTTATAGTGACAATACAGTAAATGTATAGTCCAATGTATCAGAGAAAGTGTTTACATGTTTGCCTTCCTGTATTATACTTATGCTAAAAATATATATATATTCTACTGAGCCATTTACTTTATGTTCGTATTCATTTCGTAAGCATTTCGTTGGATGGTGTATACCATGGATATCCTGTACATACGACTAATAAAACTTGACACTAAGCGCTTGTCTTCGGCGCACACAGTCTCCACCCCAACCACCCCCTCCTCTGCTAGCCCAGTAAGACAGGAACAAGGAATGATAATATAGAGATGATAGCACGGAGGACAAAAGCAAGGGAATGAAGGGGAAATTGCTGGGGCAGTGGGTTAATTCAGAGCCCATATGTGTGCACTCAGGTGTGCTGTGTCTGAATGGGAGAGAGAGCAGAGAGAGAGCATAAGAGAATAGGCCCCCACACTGTGCACCCAGGTCGAAACCATTACAAAAAGATGGGATGGAGTTTTATTTCAAAGGGCAGTTTCTTATCAAGAAAATAATTTAACACTTCATATGGTCCAGGTCTTTGTGCTGCATTAGGTAATGATTTTATTCAGACCCAATGTAGATTGTTACCTTAATGTATCGGAGGCGGAGACCCGCACAAAGAGAGAAAATTGAAAAGTGAGGACGTTTTTAAATATGTGCTTGCTGCCCCATGACAGCTCTGACTGCAGATTCTTACCGGCTTGACTTTTGTCTGATCATTTTTTATGTGTTATATTGTGTTAACTTTGTGTGTAACTTTCATTGCCACTTTCTTGCAACGTTCAGGCTGTTACAAGACACAGAGAAGCCATTTTGGTTTTCCATATAGAGTGGTTGTTAAACTTCCTGTTTCTCTTCCTGTTTCCTGTTTGCAGCCCCCTCGATCGTACCCATCATGCACCAGGTGAGCTCCACCATGAAGAGCTTCACGTTGTCATGGCCACAGCCCGAACAGCCCAACGGAATCATCTTGGACTACGAGCTACGCTTCTATGAGAAGGTAGGCTCTGTGTGTGTGTGTGTGTGTGTGCATGTGTGTGCGTGTGTGCATGTGTGTACTGTATAAGGGTATGTCTGCACACACATTCATCTGCTTATACACTGTGTTTATCTGTATGTGAATTGATACAAAAGATACCAAGAGAAGTTTCTCTTCTGTTCCGAAGTGAAATCCCCAACCCCCCTGGGCTGATAATGTCATCTCAGTTCCACCTCCAGTCCACCTTTCCTTCCCACTGTTCTTTGGTTTCCCTGCCTTCCCTGTCGGATGAAGTGAATACCTTGACCTCCGCTCCATCTTGCTCCCCTCCCTACTCCAACTGCGGTAATGCTATGCGTCTGGTGGGGCTAGCATCGACCCGTCTACTGCCGTCTGCTCCTACACAATAGAACCTGCTTTAATAAGATACAAGAGCTGACCAGAGTGGCTATGGTAGCAGGTTTTATTGACCTGTAGGCTTTTCCCAAGTCTTTCCCAGTCTACAGACATGATGATATAGAGCCTGAATAAGACAGAGTCTAGAAAAGAGAAGGCAGAGTTTGTTTGAGATGTTTTTGTATTTTAGGTGGTCGATAGGTTGGTCGGCTGGTTGGTGGTTTGGTCGGCTGGTTGGTGGGTTAGTCGGTTGGTTGGTGCGTGAGTGGGTTAGTCGGTTGGTTGGTGGGTTAGTCAGCTGGTTGGTGGGTTAGTCGGCTGGTTGGTGGGTTGGTCGGCTGGTTTGTGGCTTAGTCGGTTGGTTCGTGCGTGAGTGGGTTAGTCGGTTGGTTGGTGGGTTAGTCGGCTGGTTGGTGGGTGGGTGGGTGGGTGGGTGGGTGGGTGGGTGGGTGGGTTGGTCGCCTGGTTTGTTGGTTGGTGGGTGGGTTGGTCGCCTGGTTGGTGGGTTGGTGGGTGGGTTGGTCGCCTGGTTGGTGGGTTGGTTGGTGGGTTGGTCAACTGGCTGGTTGGTTGATTGGTCAACAGGTTGGTGGGTTGGTCGTCTGGTTGGTGGGTTGGTCGGCTGGTTGGTGGGTTGGATGACTGGTTTGTTGGTTGGTCGGGCGGTCGGGCGGTCAGCTGGTTGATGGTCGATAGGTTACTGGGTGGGTCGGCTGGTTGGTGGGTTAGTCTGCTGTTTGGTGGGTGGGTTAGTCGACTGGTTGGTGGGTTGGTCGGCTGGTTGGTGGGTTAGTCGGTTGGCTGGTGCGTGAGTGGGTTAGTCGGCTGGTTGGTCGGTTGGTCGGCTGGTTTTTGCGTTGGTCGGCTGGTTGGTGGGTGGGTTGGTCAGCTGGTTGGTGGGTGGGTTGGTCAGCTGGTTTGTGGGTTGGTCGGCTGGTTGGTGGGTTGGTCGGTTGGTTGGTGGGTTGGTTGGTCAACTGGCTGGTTGGTTGATTGGTCAACACACCAACCTGTTGACCAACCAGCCAACCAGCCGACCCACCCATAAGCCCACCAACCTGGTTGGTTGGTTGGCTGGTTGGTTGGTGGGTTAGTCGGCTGGTGGGTTTGTTGGTCGGCTGGTTGATGGATGGGTTGGTCAGCTGGTCGGTGGGTTGTTCAACTGATTGGTTGATTGGTCAACAGGTTGGTCTTTTGGTCGCCTGATGGGTGGGTTGGTCTTCTGGTTGGTGGGTTGGTTGCCTAGTTGGTGGGTTGGTCGGCTGGTTGGAAGGCTGGATGGCTTGTTGGTGGGTTGGTCTTGTGGTTGTTTCCTTGGTTGATAGGTTGGTGGGTTAGTCGGCCGGTTGGTAGGTTAGTCGGCTGGTTGGTGGGTTAGTCAGCTGGCTGGTGGGTTGGTCGGCTCATTGGTGGTTGATTGGCTGGTGGTTGGGTTGGTTTGCTGGTTGGTCGGCTGGTTGTTAGTTGGGTTGGTTGTTGGTCGGCTTCTTGGTGGGTTAGTCAACTGGTTGGTTGATTAGTCAACAGGATGGTGGGTTGGTCGGCTTGGTGGGTTGGTTGGTCACCTGGTTGATTGATTGGTCAACTGGTTGGTTGGTCGATAGTGTGGTGTTTAGTCAGCTGGTTGAGGGGTTTCTCGGCTGGTGGTAGTTGGGTTGGTCAGCTATTTGGTGGGTTGGCCGGCTGGTTGATGGGTTGCTCGCCTAGTCGGCGGTTTGGTCAACAGGTTGGTGTGTTGGTCGCCTGTTTGGTGGGTTGATCATCAGGTTGGTCTCCTAGTTGGTGGGTTGGTCGGCTGGTTGCTGGGTTGGATGGCTATTTGGTGGGTTGATCGTCTGGTTGGTGGGTTTCGTCAGCTGGTGGTTGGTAGAGAGGTTAATGCGTTGGTTGGCTGGTTGGTGGGTTAGTCAGCTGGTTGGTTGGTGGGTTGGTCGGCTGGTGGTGGGTGGGCTGGTCAGCTGGTCGGTGGGTTGTATAACTGATTGGTTGATTGGTCAACAGGTTGGTGTGTTGGTTGGTGGGTTGGTCGTCTGGTTGGTGGGTTGGTCGCCTAGTTGGGCTGGTGGTGTTGTTCACCTGGTTGGTGGGTTTGTCGTCTGGTTGGTGGGTTGGTTGCCTAGTTGGTGGGTTGGTTGCTGGGTTGGATGGCTGGTTGGTTGGTCGATAGGTTATTGTGTTGGTCGGCTGGTTGGTGGGTTAGTCGGCTGGTTGGTGGGTTGGTCGGCTGCTTGGTTGGTTGGTAAGTAGGTTGGTCGGCTGGTTGGTTGGTGGGTGAGATGGTCAGCTGGTCGGTGGGTTGTTCAACTGATTAGTTAATTGATCAACAGGTTGGTGTGTTGGTCGCCTGGTTGGTGGGTTGATGATGACTACTTCAGGCGCCGACAGACATGGCCGCCTCGCTTCGCATTCCTAGGAAAATATGCAGTATTTCGTTTTTTATGTGTTACTTCTTACATTGTTACTCCAGGTAATCTTAGGTTTTATTACATACAGTCGGGAGGAACTATTGGATATAAGAGCAACGTCAACTCGCCAACATTACGACCAGGAATACGACTTTCCCGAAGCGGATCCTCTGTTTTGCCCACCACCCAGGACAATGGACCGAATCCCATCCGGCGACCCAAAACAACAAAGCCGTAGAAGGGGCAGACGGAGTGGTCTTCTGGTCAGGCTCCGTAGACGGGCACATTCCAGAGAGACATCAGAGACTGTAACATTCTTTGTTTCACAGAAACATGGCTCACTCGAGACACGCTATCGGAGTCGGTACAGTCAGCTGTCGCGCCAACAGAAACAAACATCTTTCTGATAAGAAGAAGGGCGGGGGTGTATGCCTTATGATTAACGAGATGTGCTGTGATCACAACAACATACAGGAACTCAAGTCCTTCTGTTCACCTGACTTAGAATTCCTCACAATCACATGCCGACCACATTATCTACCTAGAGAATTCTCTTCGATCATAATCACAGTCGTGTATATTCCCCCCAAGCAGACACATCGACGGCCCTGATAGAACTTAATTTGACTCTATGTAAACTGGAAACCACATTTCCGGCTGCATTTATTGTAGCTGGGTATTTTAACAATCTAATCTGCTAATCTGAAAACAAGGCTCCCTAAACTCTATCAGCATATCGATTGCGCAACCAGGGCTGGCAAAACCCTAGATCATTGTTATTCTAACTTCAGCGACGCATATAAGGCCCTCCCCCGCCCTCCTTTCGGAAAAGCTTACCACGACTCCATTTTGTTACTCCCAGCCAATAGACAGAAACTAAAACGGGAAGCTCTCGCGCTCAGGTCTGTCCAACGCTGGTCCGACCAATCGGATTCCACGCTTCAAGATTGCTTCGATCACGTGGACTGGGATATGTTCCGCACTGCGTCGAACAACAACATTGATGAATACGCTGATTCGGTGAGCGGGTTTATTAGCAAGTGCATTGGCGATGTCGTACCAACAGCGTCTATTAACCTGTCTAGGATCAGCGTGGCGCTAGCGGCACCCCCCCCCCCCCCACTGAAAAACCAGTGCCGCGAAATTCAAAAAAAATATTTTTTTTAAATATTTAACTTTCACACATTAAAGTCCAATACAGCTAATGAAAGACACAGATCTTGTGAATCCAGTCAACTTGTCCGATTTTTAAAATGTTTTACAGGGAAGACACAATATGTAAAGATGTACATCTATTACCTAAAAACACATTAGCATAATCCACCATCTTTTATTTGTCCACCAACACCAGTAGCCATCACCAATTCGGCTAAACTAAGATATTTATAGCCCCTAACCAACAAAAAAACTCATTAGATGACAGTCTGATAACATATTTATGGTATGGGATAGGTTTTGTTAGAAAAAAGTGCATATTTCAGGTAGATGGCATAGGTTACAATTGCACCCACCGTCACAAATGGAATAGAAAAACTACTTAGAGCAACGTGTTTACCTACTTACTAATCATCAAACATTTCGTAAAAATACACAGCATACACGAATCGAAAGACACAGATCCTGTGAATACAGACAATATTTCAGATTTTCTAAGTGTCTTACAGCGAAAACACAATAAATCGTTATATTAGCATAGCACATAGCACATAGCAGCCCAGCATTGATTCTAGCCAAAGTGAGCGATAAAAGTCAACATCGCCAAAAGATATTAATTTTTTCACTAACCTTCTCAGAATTCTTCCGATGACACTCCTGTAACATCATATTACACATTCCATATAGAGTTTGATCGCAAATGTTTATATTTAGCCACCAAAATCATGGTTAGACAATGTGAAATGTAGACAAGCTGGTCAGAAAAAGTCCTTGCGCCACTTAGACAGTGATCTACTCTTATACATAAATACTCATAAACGTGACTAAAAAATATAGGGTGGACAGGGATTGATAGACAATTTAATTCTTAATACAATTGCGGAATAACATTTTTTAATTTATCCTTACTTTTCAATACAGTTTGCGCCTAGCGAAGCTACGTCATAAAACATGGCGTCCTAAGCCACTAAAATGTTTCGACAGAAACACGATTTATCATAATAAAAATGTCCTACCTTGAGCTGTTCTTCCATCAGTATCTTGGGCAAAGGATCCTTTCTTGAGAGCAATCGTCTTTTGGTGGAAAGCTGTCCTCTTGCCATGTGGAAATGCCTACTGCGTTCGGGATGAACTGAAAAGCGTGCCCAACTATTCACATCGTTGCAAAAATAAATGTCCCAAAATCGCACTAAACGGATATAAATTGTTATAAAACGCTTTAAATTAACTACCTTATGATGTTTTTAACTCCCATAACGAGTAGAAACATGACCCGAGTAATATTACCCCATTCACTAATGCTTGGAACAGGAGCGGGCCGGTGTCCTCTAGGCGCATGACGCAGCTCCAAAAGAATGACTAGCTTCAGGGTTTTTTCATTTGTGGGGCCTGTGAACGCGCAATCGACCCCATTGGAATCGTCATCACGTAAAGGCATCCAGGGGAAGACGTAAGAAGTGTCCGTATAGTCATAGCAATATCAGTGCCGTTTTAACTGACTTCAGAACAGTGGCCAACATTTCTGAAATCTGAATCCATGTCAGGGAAATTGCTGTAGAATGGGCTCTGTTCCACTTAGAGACAAAATTTCAACTCCTATAGAAACTATAGACTGTTTTCTATCCAATAATAATAATAATATGCATATTGTACGATCAAGGATTTTGTGGGAAGCCGTTTCAAAAATTACCCAATTAGCATAAATAGTCTAAACAGCGCCCCCATCCCCAACAGGTTAAAACATTCCCAAACCAAAAACTGTGGATTGAAGGAAGCATTCGCTCAAAACTGAAAGCGCGAATCACTGCTTTTAATCAGGGCAAGGTGACTGGAAACATGACCGAATACAAACAATGTAGCCATTCCCTCCGCAAGGCAATCAAACAAGCTAAGCGTCAGTATAGAGACAAAGTAGAGTCGCAATTCAACGGCTCAGTCACGAGAGGTATGTGGCAGGGTCTACAGTCAATCACGGACTATAAAAGAAAACCAGCCCCGTCGCGGACCAGGATGTCTTGCTCCCAGACAGACTAAACAACTTCTTTGTTCACTTTGAGGACAATACAGTGCCACTGACACGGCCTGCTACCAAGACCTGCGGGCTCTCCTTCACTGCAGCCGACGTAAGTAAAACATTTAAACGTGTCAACCCTCGCAAGGCTGCAGGCCCAGACGGCATTCCCAGCCGCGTCCTCAGAGCATGCGCAGACCAGCTGGCTGGTGTGTTTACGGACATATTCAATCAACTTATCCCAGTCTGCTGTTCCCACATCCTTCAAAAGGGCCACCATTTTTCCTGTTCCCAAGAAAGCCAAGGTAACTGAGCTAAATGACTACTGCCCCCTAACACTTACTTCCGTCATCATGAAGTGCTTTGAGAGACTAGTCAAGGACCATATCACCTCCACCCTACCTGACACCCTAGACCCACTCCAATTTGCTTACCGCCCCAATAGGTCCACAGACGACGCAATCGAAATCACACTGCACACTGCCCTAACCCATCTGGACAAGAGGAATAACTATGTGAGAATGCTGTTCATCGAGTACAGCTCAGCATTTAACGCCATAGTACCCTGGGTCTCGACCCCACCCTGTGCAACTGGGTCCTGGACTTCCTGACGTGCCGCCCCCAGGTGGTGAGGGTAGGTAACAACATCTCCACCCCGCTGATCCTCAATACTGGGGCTCCACAAGGGTGCGTTCTCAGCCCTCTCCTGTACTCCCTGTTAACCCACGACTACGTGGCCATGTACGCCTCCAACTCAATCATCAAGTTTGCAGACGACACTACAGGGGTAGGCTTGATTACTAACAACGACGAGACGGCCTACAGGGAGGAGGTGAGAGCCCTCGGAGTGTGGTGTCAGGAAAATAACCTCACACTCAACGTCAACAAAACAAAGGAGATGATCGTGGACTTCAGGAAACATCAGAGGAAGCACCCCCCTATCCACATCAATGGGACAGTGGTGGAGAGGGTAGAAAGTTTTAAGTTCCTCGGCGTACACATCACGAACAAACTGAAATGGTCCACCCACACAGACAGCGTGGTGAAGAAGGCGCAGCAGCACAATCAAGAGCATCCTGTCTCCGCCCATTACCTGCTCCGCCCATTACCGTAAGGCTCTCCAGAGGGTAGTGAGGTCTGCACAACGCATCACCGGGGTCAAACTACCTGCCCTCCAGGACACCTACAGCACCCGATGTCACAGGAAGACCAAAAAGGTTCATCAAGGACAACAACCACGAGCCACTGCCTGTTCACCCCGCTATCATCCAGAAGACGAGGTCAATACAGGTGCATCAAAGCAGGCCCCGAGAGACTGAAAAACAGCTTCTATCTCAAGGCCACCAGACTGTTAAACAGCAATCACTAACATTGAGTGGTTGCTGCCAACATACTGACTCAACTCCAGCCACTTTAATATTGGAAAAATTGATGTAATAAATGTATCACTATCCACTTGAAATAGTGCCACTTCATATAATGTTTACATACCCTACATTACTCATCTCATATGTATATACTGTACTTCTATACCATCTACTGCATCTTGCCTATGCCGTTCTATATATATATATATTTTTATATATATTTTATTTTTTTACATATATTTTTTTATGTACATATTCTTATTCATTCCTTTACACTTGTGTGTATAAGGTAGTTGTTGTGAAATTGTTAGGTTAGATTAATCGTTGGATATTACTGCATTGTCGGAACTAGAAGCACAAGCATTTCGCTACACTCGCATTAACATCTGCTAAGCATGTGTATGTGACAAATACAATTGGATTTGATTTGATTTGGTCGTCTGGTTGTGGGTTGGTCACCTAGTTGGTGGGTTGGTCGGCTGGTTGGAAGGTTGGATGGCTTGTTGGTGGGTTAGTCTTGTGGTTATTTCCTTGGTTGATAGGTTGGTGGGTTAGTTGGCTGGTTGGTGGGTTAGTCAGCTGGTTGGTGGGTTGGTTGGCTCATTGGTGGTTGATTGGCTGGTGGTTGGGTTGGTGTGCTGGTTGGTCGGCTGGTTGGTGGGTGGGTTGGTTGGTTGGCCGGCTGGTTGGTTGGTTGGTGGGTTGGTCAACTGGTTGGTTGGTCGATAGGTTGGTGGGTTAGTCGACTGGTTGAGGGGTTGCTCGGCTGGTTGGTAGTTGGGTTGGTCAGCTGGTTGGTGTGTTAGTCGGCTGATGGTGGGTAGTCGACTGGTTGGTGGGTTGATCAACTGGTTGGTTGGTTTGTTGATAGGTTGGTGTGTTGGTCGCCTGGTTGATGGGTTGGTTGTCTGGTTGGTGGGTTGGTCGCCTGATTGTTGGGTTGGTCGGCTGGTTGGTGGGTGGGTTGGATGGGTGATGGTGGGTTAGTTGGTCGGCTGGTCTGTTCCTTGGTTGATAGTTTGGTGGGTTAGTCGGCTGGTTGGTGGGTTATTTGGCTGGTGGTGGGTTGGTCGGCTGGTTGGTGGGTGGGTCGTCTGGTTGGTGGGTTGGTCGCCGAGTTGGTGGGTTGGTCGGCTGGTTGGTGGGTTGGTCAGCTCATTGGTGGTTGATTGGCTGGTTGGCTGGTTTGCTAGTTGGTCGGCTGGTTGTGGGTGGGTGGGTTAGTTGGTTGGCTGGCTGGTTGGTGGGTGGGTGGGTGGGTGGGTGGGTTGGTCAGCTTGTTGGTGGGTTGGATGGCTGGTTGGTGGTTTTGCCAACTGGGTGGTTTCTTGGTTGATAGGTTGGTGGGTATTCAAGTGGTTGGTGGGTTAGTCGGCTGGTTGGTGGGTTGGTCGGCTCGTTGGTGGTTGATTGGCTGGTGGTGGGTTGGTTTGCTGGTTGTTCGGCTGATGGTGGGTGGGTCGTGTGGTTGGTGGGTTGGTCACCTAGTTGGTGGGTTGGTTGGCTGGTTGGTGGTGGGTTGGATGGCTGTTTGGTGGGTTGGTCAACTGGTTGGTTCCTTGGTTAATAGTTTGGTGGGTTAGTCGGCTGGTTGGTGGGTTAGTCGGCTGGTTGGTGGGTTAGTCGGCTGGTTGGTGGGTTAGTCGGCTGGTTGGTGGGTTAGTCAGCTGGTTGGTGGGTGGTCGGCTCATTGGTGGTTGATTGGCTGGTTGGTTGGTTTGCTGGTTGGTCGGCTGGTTAGTGGGTAGGTTAGTTGGTTGGCTGGTTGGTTGGTGGGTGGGTTGGTTGGTTGGCTTGTTGGTGGGTTGGTCGGCTCGTTGGTGGTTGGTTGGTGGGTTGGTTTGCTGGTTGGTCGGCTGGTTGGTGGGTGGGTCGTCTGGTTAGTGGGTTGGTCGGGTGGTTGGTGGGTTGGATGGCTGGTTGCTTGGTTTGTCAACTGGTTGGTTCCTTAGTTGATAGGTTGGTGGGTTATTCGGGCTGGTTGGTGGGTTAGTCAGCTGGTTGGTGGGTTGGTCAGCTCATTGGTGGTTGATTGGCTGGTTGGTTGGTTTGCTGGTGGTCGGCTGGTTGTGGGTGGGTGGGTTAGTTGGTTGGCTGGCTGGTTGGTGGGTGGGTGGGTTGGTCAGCTTGTTGGTGGGTTGGATGGCCTGTTGGTGGGTTGGCCAACTGGTTGGTTCCTTGGTTGATAGGTTGGTGGGTATTCGAGTGGTTGGTGGGTTAGTCGTCTGGTTGGTGGGTTGGTCGGCTCGTTGGTGGTTGATTGGCTGGTGGTGGGTTGGTTTGCTGGTTGTTCGGCTAATGGTGGGTGGGTCGTCTGGTTGGTGGGTTGGTCACCTAGTTGGTGGGTTGGTTGGCTGGTTGGTGGTGGGTTGGATGGCTGGTTGGTGGGTTGGTCAACTGGTTGGTTCCTTGGTCGATCGTTTGGTGGGTTAGTCGGCTGGTTGGTGGGTTAGTCGGCTGGTTGGTGGGTTAGTCGGCTGGTTGGTGGGTTAGTCGGCTGGTTGGTGGGTTAGTCAGCTGGTTGGTGGGTGGTCGGCTCATTGGTGGTTGATTGGCTGGTTGGTTGGTTTGCTGGTTGGTTGGCTGGTTAGTGGGTAGGTTAGTTGGTTGGCTGGTTGGTGGGCGGGTGGGTTGGTCGGCTTGTTGGTGGGTTGGTCGGCTGGTTGGTAGGTTGGTTAACTGGTTGGTTCCTTGGTTGATAGGTTGGTGGGTTATTCGACCGGTTGGTAGGTTAGTCGGCTGGTCGGTGGGTTAGTCAGCTGTTTGGTGGGTTGGTCGGCTCATTGGTGGGCAATTGGCTGGTTGGTTGGTTTGCTGGTTTGTCAGCTGGTTTGTTGGTGGGTTGGTTGGCTGGCTGGTGTTGATAAACTGGTTGGTTGATTGGTCGACAAGTTGGTGGGTTGGTCGGCTGGGTGGTGGGTTAGTCGGTTGGTTGGTTAGTTGGCTGGTTGGTGGGTTGGTTGGTTAGCTGGTTGGTTGGCTGGTTGGTAGGTTGGTCAACTGGTTGGTGGGTTGGTCGGCTGGTTGATGGGTTAGTCGGCTGGTTGGTGGGTATAGTCGGCTGGGTAATGGGTTGGTCGGCTGGTTGGCGGGTTGGTCAACTGGTTGGTATGTTGGTTGACTGGTTGGATGCCGGTTTTAGCCTTTGAAGTGTTACATTTTATATGATGTGTTACATTTCTTAGATAAACTGTTTGAATCTCTATGTTGAAGGTTTTCATAGCAGTTTAAATGTATCACATGGTATTTTACTTTCCAATCTTTATTTACAAAGATGTGTCATTGCAAACAATAATCCCTTATAATAACAACCTGTAATTCTCTACGTGTCATGTTCTGTCAGACTTGAAGTCATGGTTACAGACACTCTTCTTCATTAGTCCTTGGAAAACTTTCTACACCACATTTTAAATAACACTCTCAAGCTCCTTTACTGCATGTGTCATGAACCAAAATCCAATATGGCCGCTGTGAAATATTATCACTTCACAGCTTATTGTCATGCAAATACCTCTCATACAACCTGCTGTTTGCTCATCCATATAGATGGTAATAAACCTACAGATGTCTATGTAGCGTGTCCTTCTAGACAAATAGACCTGGGCTGCTTTATTCACTAATTGGTTATTAATGAAAATAAGGTTGCCAATTCCATAGGGGAGAGCAGTTGAGGGTTATAGAGAGGGTACTTTCTCCTGCTCTCTGTCTCTCTCTGTCTTTCTCTCTCTGTCTGTCTCTCTCTGACTCTCTATGTCTCTCACTGTCTCTCTGTCTCTCAATTCAATTCAATTCAAGGGGCTTTATTGGCATGGGAAACGTGTTAACATTGCTCTTTCTCAATTCATTTTTTCCCAATTCAATTTGCTTTATTGGCATGACGTAACAATATACATATTGCCAAAGCTTATTTTGGATATTTACAATATAAAAAGTGAGAATCAAAATTGTCAACGGGACAACAGTAACAACAATAACCACACATTCAACAGTAACAATAAGCATACCGTAGAGGACATGTGCAGGGTGATTGGTCTGTCAGACACTGTACCTCAACTTATGGCAGGCAGCAATGTAGTGCGCTGCCAACCAACAGCTCTCTGCGTTTCTTAGATAACATATTTGAATCTCTATGTTGAAGGTTTTCATAGCAGTTCAAATGTATCACATAGTATTTTACTTTCCAATCTTTATTTACAAAGATGTGTCATTGCAAACAATAATCCTTCATAATAACAACCTTGAATACGGGTTTCAAGTTTGGGGAAATGACACTCTCTAATTGTTTTATATTTTTACATTTTGTCAGGAAATGCAGCTCCGTCTCAGGTTCTGCTGTTGTGCAGTGGTTGCACAGCCTTTCCTCTACAGGTTTATTCTGATTGATTGGATGTTCTGGTCCTGAGGCTTCAGTGTGTTAGTAGAACAGGTTTGTGAACTCAGCCCCAGGACCAGCTGGATGAGGGGACTCTTTTCTTTGTTTAGCTCTTGGCATTGCAGGGCTTGGTAATGATATGAGAGGGGTCACAGTATTTTAGATGTTTCCAAAACTTAATTGCTCTTTTTTGAGTTTTTATTATTAGTGGATATTGGCCTAATTCTGCTCTGCATGCATTGTTTGTAGTTTTCCTCTGGACTTGTAGGAGAATCTTACAGAACTCTGCATGCTGGTTTTCAATGGGGTGTTTGTCCCATTTGATGAAATCTTGTTTTGCAAGTGGACCCCACACCTCGCTGCCATAAAGTGCAATTGGTTCAATGACATATTCAATTAGTTTTAGCCAAATTTGAATAGGTATTTCAATTTGAATTAGCTTTTAAATGGCGTAGAATGCCCTGCATGCTTTCTCTCTCAGTTCATTCACTGCCTTATTAAGGTGTCCAGTTGAGCTTATTTTTAAACCTAAGTAATTGTAGTGTGTGCAGTACTCTATGTATTTTGTACCAATTGAGAACGTTGGTCTAATTCCCTGAGATCTGGATCTTCTCTAGAAAATCATTATTTTAGTCTTTTTGGGGTTTACTGCCAGGGCCCAGGTCTGTGGCCACTTCGTTGATGTAAATATTGAAGGGTGCAGGGCTCAGATTGCAACCCTGATGAAGGCCCCTCCTCTGGTTAAAGAATTCTGTTCTTTTCTTGCCAATTTTAACGCTGCACGTATTGCCAGTATACATTGATTTAATTATGTCATATGTTTTACCCCCTACACCACTTTCAATAACTTTGTAGAACAGTCCTGTATGCCAAATAGAATCAAATGCTTTTTGGAAGTCGATATAGCAAGCGTATATTTTGGTATTATTTTGGTGTACATGTTCATCTATCAGGGTGTGTAGGATGTAAATATGATCAGTTGTGCGATGTTTTGGTATAAATCCAATTTGGCTTTTACTCAAGACATTGTGCTTATTTAAACCTCTCTCTCCCGGATCCGGGATCCTCCTCATCAAAAAAGCTGACTAGCATAGCCTAGCCTAACGGGACAGGGATATCATATAATATAATTTTCATGAAATCACAAGTCCAATACAGCAAATGAAAAATAAACATCTTGTGAAACCAGCCATCATTTCCAGTGAATGTTTTACAGCGAAAACACAATAGCCAAAGACTCAACCGCATATTTTCACCATGTTTCTACCGCATAGGTAGCTATCACAAAACCGACCAAATAGAGATATAATTAGTCACTAACCAAGAAACAACTTCATCAGAGGACAGTCTTATAACATGTTATACAATACATTTGTTTTGTTCGAAAAATTTGCATATTTGAGGTATAAATCATAGTTTTACATTGCAGCTACCATCACAACTGGCACCGAAGCAGCCAGAATAATTACAGAGAGCAACGTGAAATAAATAAATACTCATCATAAAACATGTATGAAAAATACATGGTGTACAGCAAATGAAAGATAAACATCGTGTGAATCCAGCCAATATTTCAGATTTTTTTAAGTGTTTTACAGCGAAAACACAATATAGAATTATATTAGCTTACCACAATAGCCAAACACACAACGATCGACACCTGCCTCTGATTGAGAACCATACTAGGCCAAACACATAGAAATATAACATATAGAACAAAACATAGAAAAACAACATAGAATGCCCACCCCAACTCACGCCCTGACCAAACTAAAATAAAGACATAAAAAAGCCAAATTTGAATAGGCAGGCAGCAATGCAGTGTGACAGTACCCCCCCCCCCCCCCCCCCCCCTCTGGCCGCAAAACCTGAACCTATAGGGGAGGGTCTGGGTGGGCATTCTATGTTGTTTTTCTATGTTTTGTTCTATATGTTATATTTCTATGTGTTTGGCCTAGTATGGTTCTCAATCAGAGGCAGGTGTCGATCATTGTCTCTGATTGAGAATCATACTTAGGTAGCCTGTTTTCCCACTATGGGTTGTGGGTAGTTGTTTTCCCTTTTAGTGTTTGCACCATTCGGGACTGCATCGGTTTTCATTTTGATTCTCTTGTTCTTTTTGTATTTTGTATTCATTCTCATTAAAAGTTATTATGGATACGTACCACACTGCATTTTGGTCATCCTCTCCTTCCACCAACGAAAGTCGTTACAGTTGCTTTCTGGTATTTTTCTGTTCTGTTTTCTCTCTTTCTCTATCTCTCTCTTTCTCTCAATGTCTCTCTCTATATCTCTCTATGTCTCTCTGTCTCTCTCTGTCTCTCTTTCTCTCTCTGTGTCTCTCCCTTTCTGTCTCTCGCTCTCTCTATTTCTCTCTTTCTCTCTCTGTCTATCTCTTTCTCTCTGTCTCTCTCTCTCTCTGTCTCTCTGTCTCTCTCAATTCAATTACAATTCAATTTAAGGGGTTTATTGGAATGGGAAACATATCTTTACATTGCCATAGCAAGTGAAATAGATAATAAACACACGTTAAATAAACAATGACAAATTAACAGTAAACATTACTCACAAAAATTCCAAAACAATAATGACATGTCAAATGTCATATTATGTGCAAATAGTTAAAGTACAAAAAGGAAAATAAATAAACATAAATATGAGTTGTATTTACAATGTTGTTTGTTCTTCACTGGTTGCCCTTTTCTTGTGGCAACAGGTCACAAATATTGCTGCTATGATGGCACACTGTGGTATTTCACCCAATAGATATGGGAGTTTATCAAATTTGGGATTGTTTTTGAATTCATTGTGAGTCTGTTATCTGAGGGAAATATGTGTCTCTAATATGGTCATACATTTGGCAGGAGGTTAGGAAGTGCAGCTCAGTTTCCACCTCATTTTGTGGGCAGTGTGCACATAGCCTGCCTTCTCTTGAGCAAGGCTCACTGAGTCTGAACAAAGTCAAAGCTTTCCTTAAGTTTGGGTCAGTCACAGTGGTCAAGTATTCTGCCACTGTGTGCTCTCTGTTTAGGGCCAAATAACATTCTAGTTCGCTCTGTTTTTTTGTAAATTCTTTCCAATGTATGAAGTAATTATCTTTTTGTTTTCTCATGATTTGGTTGGGTCTAATTGTGTTGCTGTCCTGGGGCTCTGTTGGGTCTGTTTGTGCTGTGAAAAGAGCCCAAGGACCAGCTTGCTTAAAGGACTCTTCTCCAGGTTCATCTCTCTGTAGGTGATTGTTTTGTTATGGACGGTTTGGGAGTCGCTTCCTTTTAGGTGGTTGTAGAATTTATCAGCTCTTTTCTGGATGCATGCGCTGCATGCATTATTTGGTGTTTAACGTTGTAACTCAATTCCGTCAATCTTACTCCACTTTGTACCCTCTGAACGGCTTAGAAGTCTCTCTATAACACAAACTTCTGTACATTCCTAAAGTGCTGATGTGGTCCTTTAGACATAAAAATCTATTTACAGAGGGGTGTCTCACTGCTGGATCTGTGTCTATAACACTCTCCTCTGCACATGGCCTCTCTCTGTCTTGCTCGCACCGCGGGAAACTTATAGCCTAGATAATGCAGCCATTAAAATCTGGGGTTTCTTATCAAATTTATCAAAATGGCCTTGCCGTCTTGCCATCTCTCCCTTGTCGTCTTTTTGTGTGTCTAAGAACAGGTGATATAAGTATTTTTAGGTTTCACAGTTATGGAGCTGTGGACGATTGTTTCGAAGGACTTTCAAGCTACGCTAGTAGCTTTCATTTTGTCTTCAAGTGCAGGGTAGAGAAGAGTTACAACATAAGTCATTTGCAGTACATCGTCTTCCCACACAGATCTGTTATTTGGTAAATGGGTTGTTTAACTCACTGTAATACTGTATTAGTGGAGTGCATAGTTACACTATGTTGTTGGAAGGACACTGAAGTGTTCATTGTATAAGTTAAAAGAGATCTCCATACAGAATTTTAACCCACAACCTCCCGAGTTGTAGTTTTGTAGGTGTTTGTGACCCAAATAGTGTGAGGGGAGAGGAGGGATTGGGGGACAAAAGTACCGTAAGGAGAGGGAGAACTGAAAAGAGGTATCCAGTGCTCTTAACTCTATAGGCTTTCCACCAAACAGACCACTACCCCCTTTCACTCCAGAGTAAGTGTCCTGGAATTGTGTAATTTGGCGAGCAAGTAAAAATGAATGAAAGGTCTATAGAGAAGAAGTGGCATCTCATTTCTTTTCTCCTTCTTTTAGTTTGTTCTCCTAAATTTTGGTGGGTAGGAGAGCAGGGCGCCCATTACCAGTAGAGCGGAGAGCAGGGATGCTCTGAACTGGCTCAGCTAGCTCTGGTTACTGAGGTCTGTGTTCAAGAGAACAAAATGTGTGTGTGTGTGTACATGTGTGTATTTTTTATTGAAATACATTTTAGGTCCCCACGAGGATGGAAGAACATAATGTGTGTGTATATTATGTGTGTGTCTGTGTGACTCAGATCTATGTTCTGTGGATTGCAGTAGCATTGCCAAACAGGGAGGAGTCAAAGAACTCCAGAGTTGTCCACCGTAGACCAAACATCACTATTACCCACTGTGCTTTGCCCACTGTAATTCCCATTGAACTCCAAACACAACTCATGTAAGTCTTTATCATTAATCTATTCTCTCAGTTGGCCTTGAGTGAAACCTCACATTATTATCCCAGCTCAATATGTACACAACCATGTCATGATTTATAATGGGAACTTTAGAAAAGCTGGATTTTGACTCAAATCTCTGGCTCCCTTAGCTGTGTATTTAAACTTTCAGACTTCTTTGTATTCCTCTCTCTCTTTCTCTTGTTCCCTCTTTCAGCAGCCCTCCCTCTTTTCTCCTCTTGTTCTCATTGGTTTGTGCTACAACCAGCTCTTGTAGGCCCAGGCTGTGTTCTCAGGTGAGCTGTAGTGTAGAGACGTAGATCTAAATCCTCAGAGTGTTTAAAGATGTCAGAAATAAAAGCAGAAAAAACAAACTAAATGAGTGAAGGCGACCCATTGTAGTTCCTCTGAAATCCTCTACCTTTTTCGCTTTTCCCCAATCCTTAGAGAGTTGTTCAGAGCTTTGAGCTCCCTCAGTGAGTAATCTGAGTTAGTTGTGTGTGTGTGTGTGTGTGTGTGTGTGTGTGTGTGTGTGTGTGTGTGTGTGTGTGTGTGTGTGTGTGTGTGTGTGTGTGTGTGTGTGTGTGTGTGTGTGTGTGTGTGTGTGTGTGTGTGTGTGTGTGTGTGTGTGTGTGTGTGTTTGCCATGCATGTGTCCGTGTGTGTGTTTGCATGCATCTACACTAGGTGAACCAAATGCAGCATGCTGCCAATGGTTAGCTAGCATTTACTGTGATCATGGCTTAGTGAGAGGCCCCCTCTCTTCCCTTTCAAGAGTGACTTTTGCTTGTGTCTTTATAGTGAGCGTGTGAACGCAGCTATACATCCGAGTAAATAAGTGGCTTATCATTCATAATGACAGGGGTAGAGTTGGAAGGAGATAGCATGCATGATACCTATCAACAGTAGACAGAGAGCATATGGTAATGCCATATTTTAGTATTGTGCTATGCTTCAGGGAATCATTTAAAAACATTACTGACAGTTAAGCTGTTTCAACATTTTATTTGCTATATATCTGTAATATGCAGATTATGAATACATTTTAAATACCCTTTAATATCAGCTTCAAGCAGGTTATTTTAATTTGTAATGAATATGGTAATTCCTTGCTTATGGTATAGTAATGTAAGCGATGGTGCCTCTGTGATTGAAATTGTTTACTGAAGGTATAGTTTCCTTAGGCTTTTCATTCACGTCAGTAGCATAAATAAATAAATAGTGTGCAAAGCTGCCAAGAGTGTGCAAAGCTGTCATCAAGGCAAAGGGTGGCGACTTTGAAGAATCTAAAATCTAAAATATATTTTTTATTTGTTTAACACTTATTTGGTTAATACTTGATTCCATGTGTGTTATTTCATGGTTTTGATGTCTTCACTATTATTCAACAATGTAGAAAACAGTAACAATAAAGATAAACCCTTGAAGTTTTGAGGGGATGAGTAGGTGTGTCCAAACCTTTGACTGGTACTGTATAGATATAGAATTTCTAACCATATTATTTGGTCTTCTATGTGTCAGAAAGTATTCACACCCCTTGACCTTTTCCACATTTTGTTGTGTTACAGTCTGAATTTAAAATGGATTCAATTTAGATTTTGTGTCCTACACACGATACCTCATAATGTCAAAGTGGAATTATGTTTTTAGACATTTTTACAAATGAATAAAAAATGTAAGCTGCAGTTTCTTGAGTCAATAAGCATTCAACAACTTTGTTATGGAAAGCCTTAATAAGTTCAGGTGTAAAAATATGCTTAATTGTCACGTTCCTGATCTGTTTTCTGTTGTTTGGTATGTGTTTAATTGGTCAGGGCGTGAGTTTGGGTGGGTAGTCTATGTTATGTGTTTTCTATGTTGGGTTAATGGGTTGCCTGGTATGGCTCTCAATTAGAGGCAGGTGGTTTTCATTTCCTCTGATTGAGAGTCATATTAAGGTAGGTTGTTCTCACTGTTTGTTTGTGGGTGATTGTTCCTGTGTCTGTGTAATCCACATGGGACTGTTTCGTTTATTCGTTCGTTTTAGGTAGTCTGTTCCTGTTCTTGCGTCCTTTGTCTATATGTAAGTTCGTTTGTTTCAGGTCTGTTGCCTTCGTTTATTGTTTTGTAGTTTGTTCTAGTGTTTTGTCAGTGTTTCGTCTGTTTGTAATAAAGTCAGTATGTATTCATCACCCGCTGCGCCTTGGTCCGTTCATAAACCACCAGACGAACGTTACAGAATCACCCACCAAACCCGGATCAAGCAGCGGGTTAACGGACAGCACACGAAGCAGGATTTCTGGTCTTGGGAGGAAAACATGGAAGGAAAAGGACCATGGGCTAAAGTTGAAGTGAATCTCCGCCCATGGGACCAGCTGGAGGCAGCTCGGAGAGCGGAGAAAACGTTATGAGGGGATGCGTCTAGCACGGAAGCCCGAAAAGCCAGCAAGTACAACCCAAAAATTTCTTGGGGGGGGGGGGGGGGGGGGGCTAAGAGGTAGTGGGTCTAGGGCAGGTAGGAGACCTGCGCCCACTTCCCAGGCTAACCGTGGAGAGCGGGAGTACGGGCAGACACCGTGTTACGCAGTAGAGCGCACGGTGTCTCCTGTACGTGTGCATAGCCCGGTGCGGGTTATTCCACCTCCCCGCACTGGTAGGGCTAGATTGAGCATTGAGCCAAGTACCATGAAGCCGGCTCTACATATCTGGCCACCAGTACGTCTCCTTGGGCCGGCTTACATGGGACCAGCCTTACGCATGGTGTCCCCGGTTCGCCTACATAGCCCGGTGCGGGTTATTCCACCTACCCGCACTGGTCAGGCGACAGGGACCATACAACCAGGTAAGGTTGGGCAGGTTCAGTGCTCAAGGGAGCCAGTACGCCTACACGGTCCGGTATATCCGGCGCCACCTTCCCGCCCCAGCTCAGTACCACCAGTGCCTACACCACGCACCTGGCTTCCAGTGCGTCTCCAGAGCCCTGTTCCTCCTCCACGCACTCTCCCTGTGGTGCGTGTCTCAAGCTCAGTGCCTCCAGTTTTGGCACCACGCATCAAGCCTCCTGTGCATCTCCAGAGCCCTGTACGCACTGTTCCTTCTCCCCGCACTCGCCCTGAGGTGCGTGCCCTCAGCCCGGTACCTCCAGTTCCGGTACCACACACCAGGCCTATAGTGCGCATCGAGAGTCCAGTGTGCCCTGTTCCTGCTCCCCGCACTAGCCTTGAGGTGCTTGTCTCCAGTCCGGTACCACCAGTTCCGGCACCACGCACCAGGCCTACTGTGCGCCTCAGCAGGTCTGAGCCATCTGTCTGCCCAGCGCCGTCTGAGCCATCTGTCTGCCCAGCGCCGTCTGAGCCATCTGTCTGCCCAGCGCCGTCTGAGCCATCTGTCTGCCCAGCGCCGTCTGAGCCATCTGTCTGCCCAGCGCCGTCTGAGCCATCTGTCTGCCCAGCGCCGTCTGAGCCATCTGTCTGCCCAGCGCCGTCTGAGCCATCTGTCTGCCCAGCGCCGTCTGAGCCATCTGTCTGTCCAGCGCCGTCTAAGCCATCTGTCTGTCCAGCGCCATCTGAGCCATCCGTCTGCCCAGCGCCATCTGAGCCATCCGTCTGTCCAGCGCCATCTGAGCCATCCGTCTGCCCAGCGCCATCTGAGCCATCCGTCTGCCCAGCGCCTTCTGAGCCATCCGTCTCCCCAGCGCCTTCTGAGCCATCCGTCTGCCACGAGCTATTAGAGCCGCCCGTCTGTCCCGAGCCATTAGAGCCGTCCGTCAGTCAGGAGCCGCTAGAGCCGTCCGTCAGTCAGGAGCCGCCAGAGCCGCCAGCCAGTCAGGAGCCGCCAGAGCCGCCAGCCAGTCAGGAGCCGCCAGAGCCGCCAGCCAGTCAGGAGCCGCCAGAGCCGCCAGCCAGTCAGGAGCCGCCAGAGCCGCCAGCCAGTCAGGAGCCGCCAGAGCCGCCAGCCAGTCAGGAGCCGCCAGAGCCGCCAGCCAGTCAGGAGCCGCCAGAGCCGCCAGCCAGTCAGGAGCCGCCAGAGCCGCCAGCCAGTCAGGAGCCGCCAGAGCCGCCAGCCAGTCAGGAGCCGCCAGAGCCGCCAGTCAGTCAGGAGCCGCCAGAGCCGCCAGCCAGTCAGGAGCCGCCAGAGCTGCCCTACAGTCATGAGCTGCCCTACAGTCATGAGCTGCCCTACAGTCATGAGCTGCCCTACAGTCATGAGCTGCCCTCCAGTCATGAGCTGCCTTCCAGTCATGAGCTGCCTTCCAGTCATGAGCTGCCTTCCAGTCATGAGCTGCCCTACAGTCATGAGCTGCCCTACAGTCATGAGCTGCCCTACAGTCATGAGCTGCCCTCCAGTCATGAGCTGCCCTCCAGTCATGAGCTGCCTTCCAGTCATGAGCTGCCTTCCAGTCATGAGCTGCCTTCCAGTCATGAGCTGCCTTCCAGTCATGAGCTGCCCTACAGTCATGAGCTGCCCTACAGTCATGAGCTGCCCTCCAGTCATGAGCTGCCCTCCAGTCATGAGCTGCCCTACAGTCCGGAGCTGCCCTACAGTCCGGAGCTGCCCTACAGTCCGGAGCTGCCCTACAGTCCGGAGCTGCCACTCAGTCCGGAGCTGCCACTCAGTCCGGAGCTGCCACTCAGTCCGGAGCTGCTCTACAGTCCGGAGCTGCCACTCATTCCGGAGCTGCCACTCAGTCCAGAGTTGTCCCTCTGTCCTGAGCTACCTCTTTGTCCTTAGCTACCTCTTTGTCCTGAGCTACCTCTTTGTCCTGAGCTACCTCTTTGTCCTGAGCTACCTCTTTGTCCTGAGCTACCTCTCTGTCCTGAGCTGTCTCCTCTATTGTGGAGGGGCCTTAGTGAAGGTTCCTGGACCAGGGTCGAGGGCGAGGGTCGCCACTCAAGGGACGCTAAGGAGGTGGACAAAGACAGTGGTGGAGTGGTGTCCTCGTCCACCGCCGGAGCCGCCACTGCGGACAGATGCCCACCCAGACCCTCCCCTTGAGTTTTAGGGGTGCGCCCGGAGTTCGCACCTTGGGGGGGGGGGGGGGGGGTTCTGTCACGTTCCTGACCTGTTTTCTGTTGTTTGGTATGTGTTTAATTGGTCAGGGCGTGAGTTTGGGTGGGTAGTCTATGTTATGTGTTTTCTATGTTGGGTTAATGGGTTGCCTGGTATGGCTCTCAATTAGAGGCAGGTGGTTTTCATTTCCTCTGATTGAGAGTCATATTAAGGTAGGTTGTTCTCACTGTTTGTTTGTGGGTGATTGTTCCTGTGTCTGTGTAATCCACATGGGACTGTTTCGTTTGTTCGTTCGTTTTAGGTAGTCTGTTCCTGTTCTTGCGTCCTTCGTCTATATGTAAGTTTGTTTGTTTCAGGTCTGTTGCCTTCGTTTATTGTTTTGTAGTTTGTTCTAGTGTTTTGTCAGTGTTTCGTCTGTTTGTAATAAAGTCAGTATGTATTCATCTCCCGCTGCGCCTTGGTCCGTTAATACACCACCAGACGAACGGTACATTAACAAGTCAAATAATACGTTGCATGGACTCATTCTGTGGGTGTTTAACATGCTTTTTGGATGACTACCTCATCTCTGTACCCCATACACACAATTATCTTTTAGGTTCCTCAGTCTATCAGTGAATCAAGCAGATTCAACCACAAAGACCAGGGAGGTTTTCCAATGCCTCGCAAAGAAGGGCACCTAGATGGTAGATGTATAAAAATAACAAAGCAGACATTGAATATCCCTTTGAGCATGGTGAAGTTATTAATTACACTTTGCATGGTGTATCAATACACCCAGTCACTACAAAGATACAGGTGTCATTTCTAACTCAGTTGCCGGAGAGGAAGGAAACCGCTCAGGGATTTCACCATGAGGCCATATTTTTGCAATAAGGCACTAAATTAATACTGCAAAAAACATTGCAAAGAAATTAACTTTTTGTCCTGAATGCCCCAAATGTAATGTTTGGGGCAAATCCAACAGGAGTGGAGGCCCGCTTTGTTATTAGTGTTAGTTGAAGGAAATACTGCCTGTTCTAGGTAGCTGTAGCCTTCGGGATACTACAGAGAGCATGCAATGTTCCCTGTCTGTCACTCCTGGCAAGCCTCACCATTGGCTGCCCTCTCATCTGCCCTCCCACATGCCTTCCCTTTTTTATATAGCAAGTTAGGGTGTCTTTTCTAACTTGCATTTGACTGACAGCAGGAGAGGGCCAATCACAGTGGGCGGTCTCTCCTGGCAAGACCTTTCATTGGCCGTCCACAAGCTGCTGTCCCTCCACCTGCTACTTCACGTTAAATATAATACCCCTTTGTCTGAGAGCGTGAAAAGGCCACTGCCTGTTGGCTGTTTCTCCAGAGATCGTTCCCCATTGGCCATCTTCCATCTGCCCACCCACCTGTCCCCCAGAATTAAGCAGAGGGGGGTGTGATCCTGGGATACCCTGTTTGACTGACAGCGGGAATGGGCCAATCCTAACCGCAGGTGGTCAATGCTCAACCAACCATGGCTGATGAAACTGAAAGTGATGTTCCAATACTCTCTGGTGGCCTGGCTTTCCTTTCCATGAGTTGTCTATGTTTGGACGTTTATCAAATTAGATCACGCCATAATGGAAGTACAATATCACTTTTGCATGGTGTGTGGATAGTAGTAGGCATTGCAGGAACATTAGTGTTGAGTCTAGAAATGCATTTGACTATTTGCCTTCATGGTAAACATTTAAATACCCCCAATATAATTATCCAATGCTATAACACATATAACACAAACTAATATCCTGTTATGAGATTAAACTTTGAGAGGCGTAGCATTTTCCTATTAGCGGACAATTAACATTGCTCTTCATCACAGGAGTGGGTGTTCAATAAAGCCTAATGTGATTGGAGAGATCGTTATTTGTGGGCCAAATTTCATAGCAGTGTTTACCTCATCTGGCCAATGATGGAGCTTCCTTCATGATCTAATTACACTGATCTGATTGGGTAATGATGTCGGTGTGGGCCGGATATGGGCCTCTGTCTCTATTCTGTTCTATTCTCTTCTCCGCTGTTCCTGTCGCTCTCCTGTCCTTTTTCATCCTCCTCTTTCTTATATCTTATTAAAGTGTATATGGAAATGTTTATAGATTGTGTTTCATGATGAGGTATAGTAGTCTCTTCAGTAGTTGCATATCTGAGAAACTGCAGTCAAAGTTATAGAGGCATAAATATCATACCCCCTAAAAAATGCTAATCTTCCCAGTAAAAGTGATTGGGTTAGCATGTCTTGGTACAGTATGATATGTGATATTTGTGTATCTGTAACTTTCTCACTCATCATTATTCACAATTCATTCTAATCATGGTAGCATCCACATTAATGTAGAATTGTTTAGAATTCTATTCTATTCTTATTTACAATAAAAGTGACTCAAAGGACACAATACATTATTTACCATTCATTGTTATTGGGCACAAAATAATCTGAAACAACCAAAACCAACAGCACATGCATCCAACAAGTCACAACCTTGATGTAATTATCGCATGCTAGGAATATGGGACCAAATACTACACTTTTGACAACTTTAATACACATATACTGTAAGTGAATTTGTCCCAATACTTTTACTCACCTTACTCACCTAACAGCAAAGGACCTTATGAAGATGCTGGAGGAATAAGAATGAGAATTTGTTTGTACTCACCTAAAATAAATAAGGCCAAAAAATAATTTGTTCTTAACTGACTTGCCTAGTTAAATAAAGTAAAAAATAAAAAAAATATAATAAATAAAATAAAAGTGGGGGAACAGTTGAAGTCGGAAGTTTACATACACCTTAGCCAAATACATTTAAACTCAGTTTTTCACAATTCCTGACATTTAATCCAAGTAAAAATTCCCTGTTTTACGTCAGTTAGGATCACCACTTTTATTTTAAGAATGTGAAATATCAGAATAAGAGTATAGAGAATGATTTAGTGGGTCAGAAGTTTACATACTCTCAATTAGTATTTGGTAGCATTGCCTTTAAATTGTTTAACTTGGGTCAAATGTTTTGGGTAGCCTTCCACAAGCTTCCCACAATAAGAATTTTGGCGCATTCCTCCTGACAGAGCTGGTGTAACTGAGTCAGGTTTATAGGCCTCCTTGCTCGCACACACTTTTTCAGTTCTGCCCACAAATGTTCTATGGGATTGAGGTCAGAGCTTTGTGATGGCCACACCAATACCTTGACTTTGTTGTCCTTAAGACATTTCGCCACAACTTTGGAAGTATGCTTGGGGTCATTGTTCATTTGGAAGACCCATTTGCGACCAAGCTTTAACTTCCTGACTGATGTCTTGAGATGTTGCTTCAATATATCCACATCATTTTCCTGCCTCATGATGTCATCTATTTTGTGAAGTGCACCAATCCCTCCTGCAGCAAAGCACCTCCACAACATGATGTTGGCACCCCCGTGCTTCACGGTTGGGATGGTGTTCTTCGGCTTGCAAGCCTCCCCCTTTTTCCTCCAAACATAACGATGGTCATTATGGCCAAACAGTTCTATTTTTGTTTCATCAGAAAAGAGGACATTTCTCCAAAAAATATGATCTTTGTCCCCATGTGCAGTTGCAAACCGTAGTCTGGCTTTTTTATGGCGGTTTTGCAGCAGTGGCTTCTTCCTTGCTGAGCGGCCTTTCAGGTTATGTCGACATAGGACTCGTTTTACTGTGGATATAGATACTTTTGTACCTGTTTCCTCCAGTATCTTCACAAGGTCCTTTGCTGTTGGTCTGGGATTAATTTGCACTTTTCGCACCAAAGTGCGTTCATCTCTAGGAGACAGAATGCGTCTCCTACCTGAGCGGTATGACGGCTGTATGGTCCCATGGTGTTTATACTTGCGTACTATTGTTTGCACAGATGAACGTGGTACCTTCAGGCATTTGGAAATTGCTCCCAAGGATGAACCAGACTTGTGGAGGTCTACAATTATCTTTCTGAGGTCTTGGCTGATTTCTTTTGATTTTCCCATGATGTCAAGCAAAGAGGCACTGAGTTTGGAGGTAGGCCTTGAAATACATCCACAGGTACACCTCCAATTTACTGAAATGATGTCAATTAGCCTATCGGAAGCTTCTAAAGCCATGAAATTATTTTCTGGAATTTTCCACACCGTTTAACCTTTCTGAAGCACCCATCCCGGATCCGTTCATCCTTCAGAAACGCTGACTAGCATAGCCTAGCCTAGCGCCACAGGTATATAATATAATATAATTTCATGAAATCACAAGTGCAATATTGCAAAACACAGTTTAGCCTTTTGTTAATCCATCTGTCGTCTCAGATTTAGAAATTATGCTTTATAGCGAAAGCAATACAAGCGTTTGTGTAAGTTTATCGATCGCTCGACAAAACAATAAGTACACCTAGCATCAGGTAACTTGGTCACGAAAATCAGAAAAGCAATCAAATTAATCGTTTGATCTTCGGATGTTTTCACTCACGAGACTCCCAGTTAGACAACAAATGTTCCTTTTGTCCCATAAAGATATTTTTTATATCCAAATACCTCCATTAGTTTGATGCGTTATGCCCAGGAATCCACCGGAAAGAGCGCTCGCGACAACGCCGACAAAAATCCCAAATTATATCCATAATGTCCACAGAAACATGTCAAACGTTTTTTATAATCCATCTTCGGGGTGTTTTTCAAATATCTATTCGATAATATATCAACCGGGACAGTTGGCTTTTCACTAGGACAGGGAGGAACAATTGCCGCTTTTCTCTGTTACGCAGAACTCACTCTGAGAGCCCCCACCTATCCACTTACGCAATGTGCCCTTTCACGCTCATTCTTCAAAATAAAAGCCTGAAACTATGTCTAAAGGCTGTTGACACCGTAGGGAAGCCATAGAAAAATAAGTCTGGTTGATATCCCTTTCAATGGGCAATAGGTATGCATAGGAACAGAGAGGTTTCAAAAACAGGTTCACTTCCTGATTGGATTTTCCCCAGGTTTTAGCCTGCAATATCAGTCCTGTTTAACTCACAGACAAAAAATGTACAGTTTTGGAAACTTCAAAGTGTTTTCTATCCTAATCTGACACTTATATGCATATTCTAGTTTCGGGGGCTGAGAAATAGGCAGTTTCAAATGGGTACGTTTGTTAGCCAAAAACGAAAATGTCGCCCCCTAGTCTTAAGAAGTTTTAAAGGCACAGTCAACTTAGCGTATGCAAACTTCTGACTCACTAGAATTGTGATACAGTGAATTATAAGTGAAATAATCTATCTGTAAACAATTGTTGGAAAAATGACTTGTGTCATGCACAAAGTAGATGTTCTAACTGACTTGCCAAAACTATAGTTTGTTAACAAGGAATTTGTGGAGTGGTTGAAAAACAAGTTTTAATGACTCCAACCAAAGTGTATGTAAACTTCCGACTTCAACTGTATGTACAAAAAGTGCTGTAATTTCAAATCACATCAAATCCAATTTTATTCGGTCACAAACACTTATTTAGCAGATGTTATTGCGGGTGTAGCAAAATGCTTGTGCTCCTAGCTCCAGCAGTGCAACAATTCACAAAAATACACACACATTTAAAAGTAAAAAAATGGAATGAAGAAATGTATAAATATTAGAAATAGCAATGTCAGAGTGGCATTGACTAAGATACAGCTGAATAGAATACAGTATATACTGTACATATTAGATGAGTATAGCAGTATGTTAACATTATTTAAAAATTATTAAAGTGACTAGTGTTCCATTATTAAAGTGGCCAGTGATTCCAAGTCTATGTATATAGGGCAGCAGCCTCAAAGGTGCAGGGTTGCGTAGTGGGGTGAAAGCTAGCTGGTGATTGCTATTTAACATGATGGCCTTAAGATAGAAGCTGTTTTTCAGTCTCTCGATCCCAGCTTTGATGCACCTGTACTGACCTCGCATTCTGGATGACCTTGATGCTCTTTTTGGCATTCCTGTGACATCGGGTGGTGTAGGTGTCCTGGAGGGCAGGTAGTTTCCACCCGTTGATGCGTTGGGCAGACCGCACCACCCTCTGGAGAGCCCTGTGGTTGCGGGTGTTGTGGTTGCCGTACCAGGCGGTGATACAGCCGACAGGATGCTCTCAATTGCATCTATAAAAGTTTGTGAGGGTTTTAGGGACCAAGCCACATTTCTTCAGCTTCCTGAGGTTGAAGAGGCGCTGTTGTGCCTTCTTCACCACACTGTCTGTGTGGGTGGACCATTTCATATCGTCAGTGATGTGTACACCGAGGAACTTGAAGCTTTTCACCTTCTCCACCGGGATAAGGAGAGATTGAATATGTCCGTAAACACTCCAGCCAGCTGGTCTGAGAGGATGCTGCTAGAGATGCCGTCTGGACCGGCAGCCTTGCGAGGGTTAACACGCTTAAATGTCTTACTCTTGTCGGCCAAGGAGAAGAAGAGCCCACAGTCCTTGGTAGTGGGCCGCGTCGGTGGCACTGTATTATCCTCAAAGCAGGCATAGAAGGTGTTTAGCTTGTCCGGGAGCAGGACGCTGGTGTCTGCGACGTGGCTGGTTTTCCCTTTGTAGTCCGTGATAAACGGTTCGCCCGATATGGATGAAAACACTTTTAAATTCCAAAGGGCAGGTGTACAGAGCCAAAACAACAACAACATGTGTCACTGTCCTGATACTTTTGGAGCTCACTGTATATCAGCTGCCTGCAGGTGTGGGTGTAGTGTAGTGTAGTGTAGGTGTGCATGCTTATTTTTTGTCTATATTCACTCTGTGACGGTGACGGGACTAGCTAATTACAGTTACCCCCTCCTATTCCCATAGCAGAAGTCAGAACTTCAGGACCAAAGCCTTCTAGCACTAGCAGGCTGGGCCAGGCTGGTTCATTTAAGGTGGTGGACACTGGGCCTACACACCTGCACAGACAGGATACACACAAACATAACACACAGCCACCCCAGTACACAGGCAGGCATACACACACACACACATGCCTGCATGCACACAGACTGTTAGACGTACAGGGTCTATAAAGTCTTACTGGATTTAGTTATACAGTTTCGACCATACATTTGTTTAATCCTTTGAACTCCCACTCTGAAATACCCAAACAAACCAAAACAGAAGAAGAAAATGGCACACAACAATTCTCTGCAAATGGAACTTGGAAGCGTTGCTTTGTTCCATTCTGTGAAAACAAACACATTCTGTAGGTGGAAATAGTCCTCTGTCATAATTAGCAGTCTGCCACTTCAGACACCACAGAACAACTTCCTTTACTAATTAAACTCTCTCTCTCTAAATACTTCTACAGCCAGCAGTAAATACTGCAGGAGGAACAATATTACAATGTGACTCACAGACAAATGGGCCTTAATTCATGAATATTTGTGGTTGTGTGTGTATATGGGTGGTTAGAGCGGTAGTGTGTGGGGGTGCGTCTCTGTGTACGTGTCTGTGTGTGCATGTGTGCATGTGCGTGCGTGTATGTGAGCGTGTTTAATGAGTGACTCACTTTAAAAAGCATTGAATCACTTTCAATACAGTCTACTGTATATGGCATCGATATGAGTCAGAAACATTTATTCTAGTCTCAAAATTGACTACAAAATAGAAATTGGATAATTTTGTTCATAAAGTCAGTCTCGTCTAAAATGGAGTTTGGAACATCCCTGCGTCACAGCGGGTAAGTGAAGGTTGGGTTTTGATATGTCCATTTGCCCACTGTCGTGTCTTTGGCATCATTAAAGTGAAGACTGTTATTTTATCAAATCAATTCTCTGTAATTATTATTACGTGATTAAACTAATCATGTAAATGTAATTATCTAGGAAGTCGGGGCACCAAGGAAAATCTTCAGATTACAAAGTTCTAATTTTCCTAATATAACTCTTCAGATCTTTTAATATCTGATCAATTAGTCTTCTAATTAATGAATTATTCTTTACCTCACGTTAGTCTCATTCCAAACGTCTTAAATTGTTGGTTATCTGCATGAACCCAGCCTTTACTATGAATGTTCCATACATCAATTGTCTTAATCATTTAATTATTAACTAACTAAATAATCACAGAAATGTATAAACAAACAACACAGTAGCTATGGTTACAAGGAAATGATAAGGGAGGTTCCCTAGTGGGCTAAGCCGATATGACGGCTTGGTGGACAAAGGGAAGTGGATGTGGACTGAAAAGGCAGGAAACAACAAAAGGAGTCACTACACAGTTGATAATTATATTAACCTGTCTAGGATCAGCGTGGCGCTAGCGGCACACCCCCCCCCCCCCCACTGAAAAACCAGTGCCGCGAAATTCAAAAAAAATATTTTTTTTTTATATTTAACTTTCACACATTAAAGTCCAATACAGCTAATGAAAGACACAGATCTTGTGAATCCAGTCAACATTTCCGATTTTTAAAATGTTTTACAGGGAAGACACAATATGTAAAGATGTACATCTATTACCTAAAAACACATTAGCATAATCCACCATCTTTTATTTGTCCACCAACACCAGTAGCCATCACCAATTCGGCTAAACTAAGATATTTATAGCCCCTAACCAACAAAAAAACTCATTAGATGACAGTCTGATAACATATTTATGGTATGGGATAGGTTTTGTTAGAAAAAAGTGCATATTTCAGGTAGATGGCATAGTTTACAATTGCACCCACCATCACAAATGGACTAGAATAATTACAATGAGCAACGTGTTTACCTAACTACTAATCATCAAACATTTCGTAAAAATACACAGCATACACGAATCGAAAGACACAGATCCTGTGAATACAGACAATATTTCAGATTTTCTAAGTGTCTTACAGCGAAAACACAATAAATCGTTATATTAGCTTAGCACATAGCAATTAGCAGCCCAGCATTGATTCTAGCCAAAGTGAGCGATAAAAGTCAACATCGCCAAAAGATATTAATTTTTTCACTAACCTTCTCAGAATTCTTCCGATGACACTCCTGTAACATCACATTACAACATGCATATACAGTTTGATCGAAAATGTTTATATTTAGCCACCAAAATCATGGTTAGACAATGTGAAATGTAGACAAGCTGGTAAAGAAAAAGTCCTTGCGCCACTTAGACAGTGATCTACTCTTATACATAAATACTCATAAACGTGACTAAAAAATATAGGGTGGACAGGGATTGATAGACAATTTAATTCTTAATACAATTGCGTTATTACATTTTTTAATTTATCCTTACTTTTCAATACAGTTTGCGCCAAGCGAAGCTACGTCAAAAAACATGGCGTCCTAAGCCACTAAAATGTTTCGACAGAAACACGATTTATCATAATAAAAATGTCCTACCTTGAGCTGTTCTTCCATCAGTATCTTGGGCAAAGGATCCTTTCTTGGGAGAAATCGTCTTTTGGTGGAAAGCTGTCCTCTTGCCATGTGGAAATGTCAACTGCGTTCGGGATGAACTGAAAAGCGTGCCCAACTTTTCACATCGTTGCAAAAATAAATGTCCCAAAATCGCACTAAACGGATATAAATTGCTATAAAACGCTTTAAATTAACTACCTTATGATGTTTTTAACTCCTATAACGAGTGAAAAGATGACCGGAGAAATATAACAGGCTAAACTAAAGCTTGGAACAGGAGAGGGTCGGTGTCCTCCACGCGCGTTACGCAGCAAGAAAAGACTTGCTAGCTACAGGGTTTTTTCATTTGTAGGGCCTGTGAACGCGCAATCGACCCCGTTGGAATCGTCATCACGTAAAGGCATCCAGGGGAAGACGTAAGAAGTGTCCGTATAGTCATAGCAACGACAGTGCCCTTATAACTGACTTCAGAAGAGTGGCCAACATTTCTCAAATCTGACTCCATGTCAGGGAAATTGCTGTAGAATGGGCTCTGTTCCACTTAGAGACAAAATTTCAACTCCTATAGAAACTATAGACTGTTTTCTATCCAATAATAATAATAATATGCATATTGTACGATCAAGGATTTTGTGGGAAGCCGTTTAAAAAATTAGCCAAATTAGCATAAATAGTCTAAACAGCGCCCCCATCCCCAACAGGTTAATTGAAATGCTAATCCTTTGCACATGAACGCTCACTCATTCGGGAATAATTGCAATCAATATATATTTACAACCAGTGTGTTGTTGTGATCTCTGTTGGAATCGTCCGTCTGTCAGAGAGTCAGTCCATCATCGTCTCTCTCTCTGCTTCCCTGAAGATCAGTCTTGTGGTTAGGATGGATACATTACATTTAAGTCATTTAGCAGACGCTCTTATCCAGAGCGACTTACAAATTGGATACTTCAGAGTACCGTTCAGAAATGTTCTCATAGCATAGATGTTTCGGCGGTTGTCGGTCTTCGCATCCCAGGTTGACATAATTTCTAACTGCAAACTAGTAATTAGTATCTAACTGCTCTTATTCTGTCGGGATCGATAGTCTCAGAGTTGAACCATTTCCACCCGTGTAGCCATTGCTCCACGTGGTATGGTTAGGAATTCAACAACCATTGTAACCTTAGCGGACACTGAGGTTTTTGTGGTCTGAAGAGGATTTCCTCAGGAGGGTTTTTTATTCGTAACAATAGAAAAGGGCTGTTCCATGATGACAGATCATGCCTGTGCTCACGGGGGCGGGCCAATGACTTAGTTAAACTTTAAAGGGAATACAATTCTCTTTCATTAAAGGTTTAATCACTTTACATCATTTCACAAATAGTTTAATCTTTACTCATTCATTTTATACAAGAATTAGATGCAAACCCCATAATTGAGAAATGTACATATTCAGAGATATAGTTATGTGTGTTTTCTGTCCACTCTGAGGTCACCAAATGAAACACACTCGTCATACCCGTCCCTTAGGTGTCCACGGACCATTCCCACCTTCTCACAAGTGGACCTTTTATATCAAATCCTAATTTTGGGGATTTAGGAGTTCGCCATGTGAAATCCTTTGTTCTCTCTATGTGTCTCTTTCTGCATGGCCAGGGGGAGAGAGTCTCCTCCAGGAATTTACAAGATGAGATAACAGAATCTGGATGTAGGAGAGAGAGAGAGAGAGAGAGAGAGAGAGAGAGAGAGAGAGAGAGAGAGAGGGGATGAGAGAGAGAGAGAGAGAGTGAGAGAGAGAGAGAGAGAGAGAGAGAGAGAGAGAGAGAGAGAGAGAGAGAGAGAGAGAGAGAGAGAGAGAGAGAGAGAGAGAGATGAGAGAGAGAGAGAGAGAGAGGAGAGATGAGAGAGAGAGAGAGAGAGAGAGAGAGAGAGAGAGAGAGAGAGAGAGAGAGAGAGGGGAAGCCACTAGCTATACCCAAAAAGGGCCACGTCAGGACACCACTAACATGGGGTGAACAGCTGAGGATATTGCTCTCTATACAATATCATAGACAGTGAGGCAAACCTGCTCTGTAGCTCCGACTGTTTACATAACAACTAGTCACACATTTTTTTAAATTGAGAAATACTGCACCACGCACCGTAGTTAGATGTAAAATTGCGCAACTAAAACATCATTGGCAAAAATGTCTAAATGAATTATACATTTCTTGAGTTATCTTAGATTCATTCTGGGGATTATGAGGAAGTGAAAAATGCTTCCGCGTCTACAGTGTCTCATGGGGGATAAACGTCATTAACCTAGCTGAATCGGTCATGAAACACACCTCCAAGACTGAAATCTCATTTTTCTAATGAGCAACAGAAAAACACGTGCTTATAGGCATGTTCAGTGGTTCTTTAACAATACATACTGTCATTCAACTCCAGCATTAAAGTTTCCATCTGTGGTCGTAACAGTTACGTAAGCCTGTCAAGGACAAGGGGATTACAAAGTGACCGTTCTCTCATAGAAAGAGATCAACAGCAACTAGAGAACACTTTGGTGCCATTGTGTTGAATAGGCCCATTAGTGCATCCAAATTGCATATGACTCATCTGAACTTTTCAGGTTTCTATGGTGGAGGAGGCTGTTACACAACACATAAGCTCCCTCTATCAGCTGTTGTTTATTGCTCTAACTAGCAAAGTAATGCCTTTTTGGAATATCAATCCTTTCTATCCCACTGGGCACACATTGATTTAATCAATGTTGTTTCCACGTCATTTCAATGAAATGACTTTGAACCAATGTGGAATAGACGTTGAATTGATGTCTGTGCCCAGTAGGATCCTTTCTCTCCTCTCATGCCATATGAGTCACTGTGGATAAGAGTGTCGGATAAACAAAACAATCTAATAAAATGCCAGTGTTACCGCTGTTGTGGCAAAGGCAGCCAACGTTACTAACTGTTGGTTGCTGAATACATCCGCAGCATAGGGGAGATAATACAACGGTTTCTTTAAATGATAACCGAGGTACGTATAATGCATCTAGGATCAGCCCCCCCCCGTCCCCCCCCCCCCCGTCCATTTAATCTAATTAATTGTGCTCTAGAAGGTCAGACTGATTTTATATCAGCACTCCTACTCTGAGAAGTTTGATAAAGTACATACAACCCAGATTTCATGGTTAAAGAAACCTCCGCTTTAGACGTAGGCTGGTTGATGTTTATTGTCATGAGTCTTGTCCTGGAGGCAGAACTGAGTGAACTGACTTCCCCTTAGATAGGCCAGCTGCAAAGTCAAAATTGGCTATATTTTATTGTATTGTATATTGTAAAGATTCATTAGATTCATTAAAAAAAAATGTGCAGATGTTATGACTTTGTGGCTGTGTCAGCTAGTGACCACACTGTAGAGCTGCCTCCAGAACAAGATTCATGAGGAAAAACGCTAACCTGCGAGACATACGGCCCCTGTTCTCTTCCTCTTTGTCTCCTCCATTATGTCCCGTCCTGGATGATACACATGATCTGCTCTGTCTCTCTGCAACATTCACCTGGTATCTCTCTCTCTCCCCTGTCCTCCTCCAGGACCATGCAGAGATTAATTCCACCATGGTGCGCAGCGAGACCAACACAGCCCGCGTGGAGGGCCTCCGGGCGGGCACGGTCTACGTTGTGCAGGTGCGGGCCAGGACTGTGGCTGGCTTTGGCAAATACAGCGGCAAGATGTGCTTCCAAACCCTCACAGATGGTAAGGACCATGCAATAAGCCAAGGGGGGGAGGGGAGGCGAGGAGAGATGGTGGTGGGGAGCTGCGTGTGTTAGTTTGCGTGTGTGTGAGAGAAAGATAGAGAGGAAGAGAGAGAGTGTGGATAGAGTCCAGGACGGTAGAGGGATTGTGAATGTGACAGTGGAGAGTGTGGATCACTGTCACAACATGTTTGTGAATATTTCATAATGTATGAGATTGTGTGTCTATATGAGAGTTGAGAATGGTGGTTTTGAGCTTCTCTTCTTGTGTGTAACTGACTGTGCTTGATCCAAACTGCTTAGCTAATTGGTTCTTCATTGAGCCCGTCTGTTGCTGAGCAGCTATCCCAGAATGCTTAGCTGTGATTAGTGGCTGATGTGATTAATTATTTGCCACCGGGGGTTGGATTGTTCAGGGGGGCGCAACACCTGCTACACTGGTGTGTGAGTTTGGGTCCAGGTGTTCGTGTGTGGGCGTACCGTATTTCCTAAACACAGCATACGTCTTCGTTCCTATGCAATATGCTGTCAGATGATTTACAACACTCCAGTAGAACTTACCCTTTGAGGCACAGATCTAGGATCAGCTTACCATCCCCGATTCCTAACCCTAACTAGGGCTGTCGTGTTGACCGTATTACCACCACACCGGCAGTCACGAGTCATGGTCGCAGTCACATTCCCTCTGACTGTTGGTCACGGTAATCCCAATCCAAAATAGCGCAAATTAATGTACTGATGGGTAGAGAGAGAGAGAGAGAGAGAGAGAGAGAGAGAGAGAGAGAGAGAGAGAGAGAGAGAGAGAGAGAGAGAGAGAGAGAGAGAGAGAG
Organism: Salvelinus fontinalis; assembly: GCF_029448725.1. NCBI lineage: Eukaryota > Metazoa > Chordata > Actinopteri > Salmoniformes > Salmonidae > Salvelinus > Salvelinus fontinalis. The sequence goes on from NC_074690.1 coordinate 11,948,856, forward strand.
AGAGAAAGAAGAGAGAGGAGAGGAGAGAGAGAGAGGAAGAGAGAGAGAGAGAGAGAGAGAGAGAGAGAGAGAGAGAGAGAGAGAGAGAGAGAGAGAGAGAGAGAGAGAGAGAGAGAGAGAGAGAGGGAGAGCAAACTAGAATGCTATTTGGCCCTAAACAGAGAGTATACAGTGGCAGAATACCTAACCACTGTGACTGACCCAAACTTAAGGAAAGCTTTGACTATGTACAGACTCAGTGAGCATAGCCTTGCTATTGAGAAAGGCCGCCGTAGGCAGACATGGCTCTCAAGAGAAGACTATGTGCTCACTGCCCATGTGCTCACTGCCCACAAAATGAGGTGGAAACTGAGCTGCACTTCCTAACCTCCTGCCCAATGTATGACCATATTAGAAAGACATATTTCCCTCAGATTACACAGATCCACAAAGAATTCGAAAACAAATCCAATTTTGATAAACTCCCATATCTACTGGGTGAAATTCCACAGTGTGCCATCACAGCAGCAAGATTTGTGACCTGTTGCCACCAGAAAAGGGCAACCAGTGAAGAACAAACACCATTGTAAATACAACCCATATTTATGTTTATTTATTTTAACTTGTGCTTTAACCATTTGTACATTGTTACAACACTGCATATATATAATATGACATTTGTAATGTCTTTATTGTTTTGAAACTTCTGTATGTGTAATGTTTACTGTTCATTTTTATTGTTTATTTGACTTGTGTATATTATCTACCTCACTTGCTTTGGCAAAGTTAACACATGTTTCCCATGCCAATAAAGCCCCTTGAATTGAATTGAATTGAGAGAGAGAGAGAGAGAGAGAGAGAGAGAGAGAGAGCATATGTAAGACCAGGGAGGCTCAGAGTACTGGAGGGAGAGACCAGAACCACTGTTATCTTGTGCTAGACTAACTTCTTGTTAGTTATTTATCATCCTTACATAGTACCCATCTTGACTGCATCAAACCGAGAGAAGCTAGCTAACTAGTCCTACAGTTAGCCTACACATAACTCCATTCAGATCATAGCGTAAATAGCAGCCTACCTGTTGGCTTTTGGTCGTTGCAGCCTTACTTTCTCATTTCACTTTTAATTCTGTCATTTTTATTCCATCTTCCATTGATTCGATTCCCAACTTTCTTGCTAGACAAGCATAGCAACAATGCAATTGTCTCTGTCTTTCCGCTGGAAACACAAGGAACAGAACGCAAACTCTTTCCAAATCATCTGTATGTTTTGATTTCTAAGACATACCAGATTTATAGGCCTATCACAACTAAATAAATGATGGATGAAGCTATATTAAATGGACTTAGTCAACTGCTTAGGCGCACTAAGCATGTTTATGTTGATTAGCGGTCAATTACTATGAGACCGGCAATCATTTGCATGACAATTACCATCTGACAAAATGTCATGACCGCCACAGCCCTAACCCTGACCATTGGGGGGTTAAACCCTGAACTGATCTTCTTATCCATGATCCGCATCTAAGAGAAAATCTCCATTTGACATCACAAATACCACACCTCCTCCTAATCTTCCTTCTCTCTATCCCCCACCCCTCCATCCTTTTTTTCCTCTGTTCTTCCTTCCCTCCAATAGGAGGCTATTGTATGGTCAAGGTGATTATCAGTCATATAAACAACCTGTTCTGTTATACAGTTACAGTGATGATGATGATGATGATGATGATGATGATGATGATGATGATGATGATGATGATGAGGATCTCCATCATCATCTGTAGTTACCTGTGTAGAGCAGATGTAGCAGCATAGCCCTCTCCTCCCTCTTCCTCACGCTCTGATTAGTATTTACCCAACGCATGCACATACACACGCACACGCACACACACCACACACGCCAGACAGCATGAGGACCAGCTGATGGTACATCCTCTGGCTTGCTGCCACAGCACGACATTTATGGAGACAATTAGCACCCGGTGAAGGAGGAACAGAGGAACAGAGGGACCCATCACACCCTACATTTCCCATCCCCTTCCCTTATGTCCCTCACCCTCCTCCTCACTCGTACTCCCTGCTTCCCCTTCCCCTATGTCCCTCACCCTCCCTCCCTGCTTCCCCTTCCCTTATGTCCCTCACCCGCCTCCTCCTCACTCGTACTCCCTGCTTCCCCTTCCCCTATGTCCCTCACCCTCCCTCCCTGCTTCCCCTTCCCCTATGTCCCTCACCCTCCCTCCCTGCTTCCCCTTCCCTTATGTCCCTCACCCGCCTCCTCCTCACTCGTACTCCCTGCTTCCCCTTCCCCTATGTCCCTCACCCTCCCTCCCTGCTTCCCCTTCCCCTATGTCCCTCACCCTCCCTCCCTGCTTCCCCTTCCCTTATGTCCCTCACCCGCCTCCTCCTCACTCGTACTCCCTGCTTCCCCTTCCCCTATGTCCCTCACCCGCCTCCTCCTCACTCGTACTCCCTGCTTCCCCATCCCCTATGTCCCTCACCCGCCTCCTCCTCACTCGTACTCCCTGCTTCCCCATCCCCTATGTCCCTCACCCGCCTCCTCCTCACTCGTACTCCCTGCTTCCCCTTCCCTTATGTCCCTCACCCACCCCCTCCTCACCCTCCCTCCCTGCCTCCACATCCCTATTTCCATCTCCCATCCCCGCCTCACCCTCCCTCGCTGCCTCCCCCATCCCCTATTTCCATCACCCTATCCTCACACCCTCTCCCTACCTCCCCCATCCAATGTCCCGTACCCTCCCTCCCTCCCTGACTCCCCCATCCCCTATGTCCATCACCCCCTCCTCACCCTTCCTCCCTGCCTTCCCCATCCCATGTCCCTCTCCCAACCATCCGTTCCTCCGTCAACCCCTATGTGCCTCACCCTCTATAGTGCCTGCCTCCCCTGTCCTCCCCCACCTCCTCTCTCCTGCACTACCCATCTCATCCCAGTCTCCATCACTGTCTACCCACCTCTGGCCCTCCTCCCTCCCTCCTTCTCTCTCCCTCACTCCCCTCTGACTCTTCTCCCTCTTCCTTTCCTCTCCTCTCACAGTTGACAATCCCTCTTTTCTGTCTGTCATCACATTTTTACACAAATCCCCCAGGTCTCTTCGCCCCACACCCCTCAACTGCCCCAACTGCCCCCCCCCCCCCCCAAACCCCTCCCAAAACCATTTGATTGACAGGTGCAATGAGGAGGAGATGATTGGCCTTTCATCAGTAAGGTGTGTATGGTTATAGCTTGTCAGTGAGGAGTCCTATTCTCCACAGTCAGGTGTTGATACCTGACTGATTGCAATGTGCTGTTATTTACTGCTAGCTATAGCACTCAGACAGTTGATTTCTGATTCTTCAAACCAATCACCATTTTCACCTGTCTGAGTTTAGGAGACTGAATACAGCTTCACAAAGAAATAGCACACTCACCCTTTACAGGGAACAAAATAGTAGGCCTATAATTCAAACTATCAAGTGTGCTATGAATACTAGCTTATTATTTTGTTGATATTTAAGCTACTATATCACCGCTCAAAATACTTCTTCTTTCTTCTCCTTTTTTCACTTGAACCCCATTGCTGTCAGTTTGCCCGCAGCATGCTAAATCTTGCTAAAGGTCATGAGACAGGACTGAGGCAGTTTAGTGTGTCTTTAGAAGTTATTTAGGCTACCCTCTGAACTCGTGATATTCTTCCTCACTTCGTTGCTAACGTTTAGCTGTATTTTTGACTGTCGAAGAGCAGCTTGTATTTGAACACCCCCAGTAGAAATTCCAAGGTGTTCTTTTGTGTCTGCCAGACTGTGACAGGGAGATTAGGTATGGCAACAGAAACACTGAAATACTTTCTCTCACTTTTTATTGATCTTTTTCTTTCTTTCTCTCTCTCTTTCTCTCTCTCTCTCTCTCTCTCTCTCTCTCACACACACATTTTCTCTCTGTCTATGTAGATGACTATAAATCAGAGTTGAGGGAGCAGCTTCCTCTGATTGCTGGCTCGGCTGCAGCAGGATTGGTGTTCATCGTCTCTCTAGTGGCCATCTCCATCGTCTGCAGCAGGTACTGTACGGTCAACATGTCCACCATGGCTGTGTTTATGGTCCAACGGGTGTGCCGCACGCACGCACACACCTTACACACAAACATCTTCACACACACACACACACACACACACACACACACACACACACACACACACACACACACACACACACACACACACACACACACACACACACACACACACACACACACACACACACACACACACACACACACACACACACACACACACACACACACACACACACAACCCTTACCTCAATGTTAGCAGACACAGACAGACAGGCAGGCAAGGGAGCCTGTCTGTAGGCTTTTCACATACATACCTACACACATAGCCAGCAGAAGGTAAACAAAGTAAAAATACAGTGCCTTCAGAAAGTATCCACACCCCTTGACTTGTTCCACAAGTTGTTGTCTTACAGCCTTGCATGGACTCACTCTGTGTGCAATAATAGTGTTTAACATGATTTTTTAATGACTACCTCATCTCTGTGCCCCACACTTACAATTATCTGCAAGGTCCCTCAGTCGATTACACTTTGTAGAGGGAAAAGAAGGAAGCCTGTACAGAATAGAAATATTCTACATTTAATGTCATTTGTATTTATTCTTTATTTAACTAGGCAAGTCAGTTACAGTTGTTTGTCCAATCTGTCGTCACATGTTCAAAACCTAAACACAATGAGCACAACATCCATCTGTTGTGGACCAGACCATTAACACAATTCATGTTGTTTTCACAGAATATGCAGTCAATTTCCTTTCTAAAATGCTTACATTTTCTTTACATACAAGCTTACCCAATACCAAAATGATGGATCTTTCTTGTCTTATTTACAAATGCTTGCACACAGCACGCCAGAAATGAAGACGTAATGTTCCAAACCTTAAATATAATATAAAGCCTACTTCTGCAACAACAGCAGCTCAAAAGCTGTATTGAAACGGCTTCTAAGCATTTTTGAATGAACAGATCATTGAAACATTGAGAAATAGCTGGACCAGGGAGAGGAGTAGCTGGACCAGGGAGAGGAGTAGCTGGACCAGGCAGAGGAGTAGCTGGACCAGAGAGAGGAGTAGCTGGACCAGGGAGAGGAGTAGCTGGACCAGGGAGAGGAGTAGCTGGACCAGGGAGAGGAGTAACTGGACCAGAGAGAGGAGTAGTTGGACCAGGGAGAGGAGTAGTTGGACCAGGACAAGGGAGAAGGGGAGGTAGGGGGAGATGAGTAAGAATGCGTGGTGGTGTTCAAAGGAGAGTAAAAGCTGCTGTCACTGATGAAATAAGAGCCACCATCATAGACCATGTGATAAACCATGGTCTATCACTGAGAAACGCTGGTGAAAGGGTCCAACCTAATCTCAGATGGTCAACAGTGGCTTCCATTATCCGGAATTTTCAGCAAACCAACAGGTAAGTAATGCATTTCACAAGGGCTTCTTCTATCATTACTGTTGCGATGTCCCACAGTAACTGTAGGGCAGCAGTCCCAATGCAAATACATATGTAGTATTTTTATTCCTCTACAGCACATATGTCAGAGTCAAGGCCCGCGGGCCACATCCGGCCCGCGAGAAGGTTTTTTACGGCCCCTGGGATGATCTTGATTTATTATTAGAACCGGCCCGCAGACCGCAGCAAGCCGGAAGCCCGCAGATCTATTACACGCACCAATACTACATTTCCCACAATGCAACGGTGACGCACCGAGCAGTAGGCTGCTTCATTTCAATATTTATTGGCACAGCAGTCGTCAGCATCACAGTAAAATTAACTTTCAGATACCCATCAAAAATGGCAAAACGGAAGGTGGACACTGAGAACCGGGGGTTTCAAACAAGGTGGGAGTCGGAGTATATGTTCACGGAGGTAGCTGGAAAACCTGTGTGTCTTCTGTGTGGAGAAAGTGTGGCGGTACTGAAAGAGTATAATCTGAGACGACATTATGAAACGAAACACGCGGACAAAAACAAGAATATGGACATGGAACAAAGGCTACAAAAGGCAGAGGAATTAAAACGAGGCCTCAAATCTCGACAGGCTCTGTTCAAAAAAGCCAAATCACAAGGCCAGGCTGCTGTCAAGGCCAGTTTTATTTTGGCAGAAGAGATCGCTAAATCAGCCCGGCCATTTACGGAGGGGGATTTCATCAAAAACTGCATGATTAAAGTTTGTGACGAAGTTTGCCCAGAAAAAAGGCAACTCTTTTTAAATGTGAGTCTGAGCAGAAACACCATTGCCGAGAGAGTAGACCAGTTGTCCATCAATCTAAAAGAGCAGCTTGTGAAAAAGGGAAAAGATTTCATTGCATATTCCTTGGCTGTGGATGAGAGCACCGACATTTCTGACATTGCCCAGTTGTCAATTTTCATCCGCGGAGTGGACTCCAGCCTAAGCGTGACAGAGGAGTTTTTGGCTTTACGTCCTATGCATGGCACAACTACGGGGCATGATTTGTATGAAGAGGTGTCGAGATGTGTAAATGAGATGGAGCTGCCTTGGGAAAAACTCGTGGGTTTGACAACCGACGGAGCACCTGCGATGTGTGGACACAGGAGCGGACTGGTGGCGAAGATACGGGAAAAGATGCAAGAGGAAAACGCGACAGGTGAGCTGACAGCTTATCATTGTATCATACACCAGGAAGCGTTGTGCGGTAAAGCCTTGAAAATGGAGCATGTAATGAGCATCATCACGCGCACAGTTAACTTTATCAGAGCCAAAGGTTTGAATCACCGCCAGTTCAAGGCATTTCTGACGGAGTTAGAAACGGAGCATGGTGATTTGCCTTATCACACAGAGGTGCGATGGCTAAGCCAGGGAAAGGTGCTTCAAAGATGTTTCGAGCTTCGTGAGGAGATTTGTCTGTTCTTGGACAGCAAAGGGAAAGACACAACACAACTCCGAGACGAAATGTTTCTGTGTGAAATGGCTTTTCTGTGTGACATTACGAGTCATCTGAATGCAATGAACTTGCAGCTGCAGGGTCGGGATCATGTCATCTCTGATATGTACAGTACAGTGAAGGCATTTAAAACCAAACTGACTCTGTGGGAGACGCAGATGCGGAAAGAAAATTTGAGCCACTTTCCCAGCTGCCAGACCATGAAAGAGAAGCTCTCTACCAGTGCGTTCCCGAGCGCACAGTTGGCTGATAAAATAGGTATGCTTGCCGCTGACTTTCGACGCCGATTTGCTGACTTTGAAGCACAAAAAAGCAGGTTGGAACTGCTCGGTAACCCATTTGCTGTTGACGTGGAAAGCTCACCACCAAACCTCCAAATGGAGTTGATTGACCTCCAATGCAATGATGCACTGAGGGCAAAATATGCGGCAGTGGGTGCTGCGGAGTTCGCCCGTTTCCTCCCCGACACAATGCCCCAGCTGCGCATCCAGGCTGCTCAAACGTTGTCTATGTTTGGCAGCACATACCTGTGTGAACAACTGTTTTCTTTGATGAACCTGAACAAAACATCACACAGAAGTCGACTTACTGCTGAACACCTCCACTCAATTCTGAGGATTTCCTCAGCTCAGAGCCTTACCCCGAACATTGATGAACTTGTGGAAAAGATGGGACACCACCAAGTATCACCCTCAACCTCAAACAAGTGAACATTACTGTGCAATCACATATTTAGAGTTTTTACTCAGTTCAAGTTTAAAAGTTAAAGTTTAATATTTGTTTTCACTGCATGTTACTTCTCCTTAAACAAAGTGTTGTTTTTGATTAATAGATTTTTGCACTTTATTTTATTGTATTTCAATCCAATTATATTTTAAAAATATTTCAGTTGAGTGGATGATAGAAAATTGCTATTATTGTTTTTTTCTTTGAAGTAAATTTAGCCCACTTTTGCTAAAATAGAAAATATAGGCTACTGATGGTGCCTTGAATACCGGTTTCTTTCATTTAATGTTCATGTTATGGGGATTTTTATATAAAGGAAATTTGTCTTTTGTGTCTGTTGAAAATTAAAGATTACTGACAGAGCCATAAGAAAATATTGCTTTATTTATCTGATCATATTGGAATATATTTGTTAGGTTTTCAGTAGGTTCAATTAGGTTCACTAGACTATATGCGTCATTTAAAAATTTTTCAATGAACATTCGAACAGTCCGGCCCTCGGCTTGTAGCTAAATTTGTTATTTGGCCCTCCGTCCATTTGACTTTGACACCCCTGCTCTACAGGATGCAACGTCTTCCTCCCTCTGGGGGAAGAGGAAAGCTCCTCAGTGAAGACCAACAGCCATTGTAGGATTGGTCATTGCTGACAATGCAATAGAACTGAGAGAAATTCAGAGCAGAATTGTAGAGGACAACCTGGTATTTCACCATGTGGAAAGCATCAGCCAATTATTGTTTTTTTCTTTGAAGTAAATTTAGCCCACTTTTGCTAAAATAGAAAATATAGGCTACTGATGGTGCCTTGAATACCGGTTTCTTTCATTTAATGTTCATGTTATGGGGATTTTTATATAAAGGAAATTTGTCTTTTGTGTCTGTTGAAAATTAAAGATTACTGACAGAGCCATAAGAAAATATTGCTTTATTTATCTGATCATATTGGAATATATTTGTTAGGTTTTCAGTAGGTTCAATTAGGTTCACTAGACTATATGCGTCATTTAAAAATTTTTCAATGAACATTCGAACAGTCCGGCCCTCGGCTTGTAGCTAAATTTGTTATTTGGCCCTCCGTCCATTTGACTTTGACACCCCTGCTCTACAGGATGCAACGTCTTCCTCCCTCTGGGGGAAGAGGAAAGCTCCTCAGTGAAGACCAACAGCCATTGTAGGATTGGTCATTGCTGACAATGCAATAGAACTGAGAGAAATTCAGAGCAGAATTGTAGAGGACAACCTGGTATTTCACCATGTGGAAAGCATCAGCCTGACTACCATTGGCTCTGACTCTGACCAAACACAGAGTTGGAATGAAACAGTTGCACACAGCTCCTTTTGAAAGGAACAGTGAGCGGGTCAAGGAACTCCGGCACCAATATGTCCTGGTATGACGTCTATTCAATATTACTTGTTCTATAGTGAGTTTTACACTATGCTACTCTACATGTAAACATAGGTTACAGTACATACAGTAGGACATACTAAAAAGCATTTACGCATACTGTGTTAGATTTCTTTCAGAGAGTTATGGAGTTGGAGGCTAATCAGACCCCACATTAAATAATTTATGTAGACGAGGCAGGGTTTAACCTAGCAAAACACGTTGGAAGGGGAAGAAACGTCATCGGAAAAAGGGCCACAGTTGATGTGCCGGGTCAGAGAGGAGCAAATATCACAATGTGTGCTGCAGTCTGGAGTGCTGGTTTGGTCCTGCAGAAATGCCAGATTGGTCCCTACAACACTGAGCTCCTTCTGCTGTGTTTAGATGACCTCCACCAACAACTGGTGCCAGAAGCAGAAAGAGAATCGCTGGGAGGAAACATGAGGACATTTGTGATTCCATGGGACAATGTAGCATTCCACCATTCACATGCAATCACAAACTGGTTTGCAGCCCATCCAAGAATGGTTTCCCTTTTCCTCCCCCCTACTCATCTTTCCTCAACCCCATTGAGGAATTGTTTTCTGCCTGGAGATGGAAAGTGTATGATCATCGGCCACATGACCAAATGTCCCTCCTGGATGCAATGGATGCCGGCTGCAGAGACATCTCAGCTGAAGACTGCCAGGGGTGGATAAGGCATGCCAAACGTTTCTATGCAAGGTGCATAGCGAGAGATGACATAAGATGTGATGTGGACGAGAACATGTGGCCAAATGCTGAAGATCGTATAGATTAGAACAGGACTGTGTATTTTTGTGTTTAATCCCTTCTGTGCCTTTTTTACTGTAATTGTGTTTTATTTTTACACATTTGGAACCAAAGGTCATGTGTGTTGGATTTTTTTGTTGATCACTGGCAGCAATTTCATGTTGCTAATAAAGCTTTTACTGCAGCAATTCTGTCACTTATTATTTTTTCCTACTGTACATTCTATAAATTAAAGATGACTCATTCACTTTTAGATAGTATGTTGCCAAAAATGCACACATTCGACACTCAACCAAAAAATGTAGAGTGGTTTAGAGTAAAAGGAAACTGAATGATAATAAACAATGTATTTCATATTGTCTATTGATGCAGGTAGATCTGAAACATGACAAGTAATGCAGTTTTTGTAATGCCATCAACTGTTAGAATTTTGAAAGTCATTGTGCTATGATTGACTATATGTTCCTCTTGGATAGAAAACATGTGCTAGTGTTTTGACTGAATGTTTAGTTTATGTAGAGAAAGTGTTTTTGCATTTTGAAATGTAGGGTTGGTATTTAATGAACAAAATGTGGTTTTGAGCAGAAAATGTACTATTTGTCTAATTGTGTGATGTAGGTGTGTTGCTGTGTTAAGAGTTTAGAAAAAGCATCTCAAGTATAGGTAAACGCTTGTTAGCGAACAAATTCGTATTTACAATGACGGCATTCCTACAATGACGGCCTACCAAAAACATGCATCCAGTTTGCAACAATGACGGCCTACCTAATGCATTACAGTTTGCAACAATGACGGCCTACCTAATACATTACAGTTTGCAACAATGATGGCCTACCTAATACATCCAGTTTGCAACAATGACGGCCTACCTAATGCATTACAGTTTGCAACAATGATGGCCTACCTAATACATCCAGTTTGCAACAATGACGGCCTACCTAATACATCCAGTTTGCAACAATGACGGCCTACCTAATGCATTGAAGTTTGCAACAATGACGGCCTACCTAATACATCCAGTTTGCAACAATGACGGCCTACCTAATACATCCAGTTTGCAACAATGATGGCCTACCTAATACATCCAGTTTGCAACAATGACGGCCTACCTAATACATCCAGTTTGCAACAATGACGGCCTACCTAATACATCCAGTTTGCAACAATGACGGCCTACCTAATACATCCAGTTTGCAACAATGACGGCCTACCTAATACATCCAGTTTGCAACAATGACGGCCTACCTAATGCATTACAGTTTGCAACAATGACGGCCTACCTAATACATCCAGTTTGCAACAATGATGGCCTACCTAATACATCCAGTTTGCAACAATGACGGCCTACCTAATGCATTGAAGTTTGCAACAATGACGGCCTACCTAATGCATTACAGTTTGCAACAATGACGGCCTACCTAATACATCCAGTTTGCAACAATGATGGCCTACCTAATACATCCAGTTTGCAACAATGACGGCCTACCTAATACATCCAGTTTTCAACAATGGCGGCCTACCTAATACATCCAGTTTGCAACAATGACGGCCTACCTAATACATCCAGTTTGCAACAATGATGGCCTACCTAATACATCCAGTTTGCAACAATGATGGCCTACCTAATACATCCAGTTTGCAACAATGATGGCCTACCTAATACATCCAGTTTGCAACAATGATGGCCTACCTAATACATCCAGTTTGCAACAATGACGGCCTACCTAATACATCCAGTTTGCAACAATGACGGCCTACCTAATACATCCAGTTTGCAACAATGACGGCCTACCTAATGCATTACAGTTTGCAACAATGACGGCCTACCTAATGCATTGAAGTTTGCAACAATGACGGCCTACCTAATGCATTACAGTTTGCAACAATGACGGCCTACCTAATGCATTACAGTTTGCAACAATGACGGCCTACCTAATGCATACAGTTTGCAACAATGACGGCCTACCTAATACATCCAGTTTGCAACAATGACGGCCTACCTAATACATCCAGTTTGCAACAATGACGGCCTACCTAATGCATACAGTTTGCAACAATGACGGCCTACCTAATACATCCAGTTTGCAACAATGACGGCCTACCTAATACATCCAGTTTGCAACAATGACGGCCTACCTAATACATCCAGTTTGCAACAATGACGGCCTACCTAATACATCCAGTTTGCAACAATGACGGCCTACCTAATGCATTACAGTTTGCAACAATGACGGCCTACCTAATACATCCAGTTTGCAACAATGACGGCCTACCTAATACATCCAGTTTGCAACAATGATGGCCTACCTAATACATCCAGTTTGCAACAATGACGGCCTACCTAATGCATTACAGTTTGCAACAATGACGGCCTACCTAATGCATTGAAGTTTGCAACAATGACGGCCTACCTAATGCATTACAGTTTGCAACAATGACGGCCTACCTAATGCATTACAGTTTGCAACAATGACGGCCTACCTAATGCATTACAGTTTGCAACAATGACGGCCTACCTAATACATCCAGTTTGCAACAATGATGGCCTACCTAATACATCCAGTTTGCAACAATGACGGCCTACCTAATGCATTACAGTTTGCAACAATGACGGCCTACCTAATGCATTACAGTTTGCAACAATGACGGCCTACCTAATGCATTGAAGTTTGCAACAATGACGGCCTACCTAATGCATTACAGTTTGCAACAATGACGGCCTACCTAATACATCCAGTTTGCAACAATGACGGCCTACCTAATGCATTACAGTTTGCAACAATGACGGCCTACCTAATACATCCAGTTTGCAACAATGACGGCCTACCTAATACATCCAGTTTGCAACAATGACGGCCTACCTAATGCATTACAGTTTGCAACAATGACGGCCTACCTAATGCATTACAGTTTGCAACAATGACGGCCTACCTAATGCATCCAGTTTGCAACAATGACGGCCTACCTATTGCATTACAGTTTGCAACAATGACGGCCTACCTAATACATACAGTTTGCAACAATGACGGCCTACCTAATGCATACAGTTTGCAACAATGACGGCTTACCTAATGCATACAGTTTGCAACAATGACGGCCTACCTAATGCATACAGTTTGCAACAATGACGGCTTAACTAATGCATACAGTTTGCAACAATGACGGCCTACCTAATGCATACAGTTTGCAACAATGACGGCCTACCTAATGCATACAGTTTGCAACAATGACGGCCTACCTAATGCATACAGTTTGCAATAAGGCACTAAAGGAAAACTGCAAAATATGTATCTTATGTCCTGAATACAAAGCACTAGGTATGCGGAAAATCCAACACAACACATGAGTAATGAGGAGTACCACTCCTCATTTCGGAGCATTTCAGTGCTAGAGGCGTCACTACAGACACTCTGGTTCGAATCCAGGCTGTATCACAACCGGCCGTGATTGGGAGTCCCATAGGGCAGTGCACAATTGGCCCAGCGTCGTCCAGGTTTGGCCGGTGTAGGCCATAATTTTTAACTGACTTGCCTAGTTAAATAAAGGTTAAATAAAAAAATGTAAAGCATGGTGGTGGCTGCATCATGTTATGGGTATGCTTGTCATTGGCAAGGACAAGGGAGATTTTTTGGATAAAAAGAAAGTTATGCACAGGCATAATCCTAGAGGAAAACCTGGTTCAGTCTTGTTTCCAACAGACACTCGGAGACAAATCCCCCTTTCAGCAGGACAATAACCTAAAACACAAGGCCAAATATACACTGGAGTTGGTTACCAAGATGACATTGATTGTTCCTGCGTTGCCTAGTTACAGTTTTGGGTTAAATCGGCTTGAATCTTTGGCAAGACTTGAAAATGGCTGTCTAGCAATGCTCAACAACCAATTTGACAGAGCTTGAGTAATTAAAAAAAAAAAGTGTAATTTGCAAATATTGTACAATCCAGGTGTGCAAATCTCTTAGAGACATACCCAGAAAGACTCACAGTTGAGTTCACGCTGAGTTGACCTGCGTTAACTGACTCAAACCAATTTCATTCTCAAAAGTGTGTTACAGCACCACGCTACTTTCCCCCAACCCCTCTCTCTTCAGAAACATTTAAGTTGAATTTAGAATTTGCAGCAGTGCCGTATGCTACCAGTTAGTAGCACAGCGCCCTATCAGACACGACAGGGTGTTTGATGACTGTAGGAGCAGAGGAGAGGTTTAGGAAGACAGATGAAAAGCTACAGAGATGTTATCACATCTCTAATTAAAAACCAGCTCATTCTCATTACACTTCATTTGTCGCTGCAGCTAACTCTAACCCTAAGCCACTGATTCAGTTTTATACCGGTCGCTTTCAGGCCTCGGTTAGTGAGACTCCGAGACAGATTTAATGATTCCTCCTTACTCCTCTTTCATCCTAAAGTTTTTTTCACAAAATAAAACTTTTCTTTCTCTATCTCTGATTTGTGTTCAGGAAACGGGCGTACACCAAGGAAGCGGTGTACAGCGACAAGTTACAGCATTACAGCACAGGAAGAGGTAAGTTCACTACCACAGCACCATATACTACAGACCCTGGTTAGATTCTAGGCTGTATCACAACCGGCCGTGTACCGCCGCCCTACTGGGAGTCCCATAGGGCGGCGTACAACTGGCCCAGCGTCGTCCGTGTTAGGGTTTGGCCGGGGTAGGCCGCCATTGTAAATAAGAATTTGTTCTTAACTGACTTGCCTAGTTAAATAGGACGAAACACATTAATTGTTCATCATGTTCTATCATTTAGGGCAAAACAGTCCCGCAACGTTCTAAATGACCTTGATTGACACCCTTAATTGACACTTGGTTCGATCACACACGGGCCACATTAAGGGCAAAAACAACGCTTCCATGTCCTTCGCGTTTTACTATAGAGGGAAAAAAACACCCCTTCTGATTGAACATTGAGGGCTAAAACATCCCTTTACACTTTCTAAATGACATTGCTTGACACTCACCTCTCAGAGTTGTAACCGTGATTGAACGACACACAGTTCTATCATGCTGAGTACTAAAACAACCTGTTCTAGCATTGAGGGAAAATACACCCCTTCCTGATCCGACGTAGAGGGCAAAAGTCATCCCTTTCATGCTCTAAGTAACATTGACTGACATGCATCTCTCAGGGCTGTGTAAGCTAACCATGATTGAGCCAGGGTCCTATCACTCTTTGGCTGACACTGACACTGACACTGTAAAGTTGCCTCAAGCAAGGCAAGCAAACTCCTTTGTTTTGCTGAAATTGAGGGAGAGGCTGTTGTCCTGGCACCACAATACCAGTTCACTTACCTCCTCCCTATTGGCTGACTCGGCGCTGTTGGTTATCAGGCCTAAAACATTGGTGTCGTCGGCGAGTTGATGTCATGCAAAGCCATGCAGTCGTGGGAGAACAGGGAGTACAGCAGAGGGCTGAAGACACACCCCTGGGGGGACCCTGTGTTAAGAGACAATCCTCACAGCCTGTGATCTGCCCATCAAGAACTCCAGGATTCCAGTTGCAGAGGGTGGTGTCCAGACCCAGGGCTCTGAGCTTGGTGACAAGCTTGGAAGAAAAAATAGTGTTGAATGCTAAACTGTAGTCAATGAACAGCATTCTCACATGTGTGTTCCTCTTGTCCAGATGTGTCAGAGCTGTGTGAATAGGCCTGGAAATGTCATCTTCCGTAGATCTGTTGGAACGGTAGGCAAATTAGAGTGATCCAGAGTGCCTGGCATGCTGGCCCTGATGTGGGCCATGACCAGCCTCTCCTAGCATTTCATGATGACCGGGGTGAGTGCGACGGGCGATAGTCATTTTTCTTGGGCACTGGGCCGATGGTTGTCTCTTTGAAGCGGGGACTACAGCCTGGTACAGGGACAGGGACCGGTTGAAGATGTCAGAGAAAATGCCTGCCAGCTGGTCAGCACACACTCTGAGGATGCGGCCAGGGATGCCATCTGGGCTGGCTGCTTTTTAGAGTTTTCCTCACATCAGCTTTGGAGAGCGAAAGCACCTGGTCGCCCGGAGCAGCGAGAGTCTTCCTGGACTGCTCGATATTATCTGCCTCAAAACAAGCATATAATGTTTTAAGCTGGTTTGGGAGGGAGGCTTTGGTGGGCACCACACAGGTGGATTTTCCTTTGTGTTCTTTGGTAGTCCTTGCCACATACCGTAAGTCCTGAGTCTGAGTTGTCGAACATCAATTCAAGTTTGAGTCTGTATTGTCTTTTGCATCTCTAATGGATTTGCGGAGCTTGTACCTGCTTGCCTTGTACATACGGTGTGCCATTTCTCCCCCGGTCAAACCCTCAGAAGAATTGGCATTCGCAGTTGGTTGTATCAGAGGCTATCTTATGGAGATTTAAATCCATTAACATAAGTGGAGAAATAAAATAAGAAGATGTTAGAGAGACGGCAACAGCGCTAACCACGCTTATCATCAAGCAATTTGAAGGCGAGGGAAAAACAGTGATAAGTGTTCCTATTCAGCTTGTGTTTTTCCCCTCCACTCTCACCCGCTAACTAATAATAATGCTCAGGAATAGATTATGTCCGATCTTTTCTCTTCAGGATTTGACAGACAGTTTTCTAATTACTACTCATTGGTAGAAAACGACCCACTTTGGAAGAAAAAACTCGATTCTTCTTGGTTGAAATGCTGAAGGAGTGTTTTTTTCTCACCCTGGCTGTTGGTAATGGAGTCACAAACTGTGATGAGTGGTGTACTGAATGGGAAATGAACATGCAACACCTAAAACTATAAAGGGGTAGTTCAGGGATTTTACTGAAATTATTGGCACGCTTGATAAAGATGACAAAAAATACTATAAAATAAATTATTAAAATACCGAGCTATATTGTATGCTTCAAAAATGTGAAAATTATATTTTATACCAACAAAATTGGTCAGAGAAAGAGATTTTGTTTAACAAGTAATAAAACAAACTCTCAAAAAGGTAGGTGTCAAAATTGGCACCTACCTCTGTTTTCAATACTCCATGCTCCCGCCCCTTGCAAGGATAACAACACTGAGCCTTTTTCTAAAATGTTTTATGAGAGTGGAGAACACATAGTCTTTCCAGATCCTTGATATCCTTTGTCTGTGCTTATGGACTGTCCTCTACAATTCAAACTAGAGAATGACCGATTTTTTGGGGTCGAGGAGGCTGATGGACGATATTTTAGGTCAATATTCAATATTATTACATTTATATAATGATATAAATAAATGACTGTTTTTACCAATCTATCTACATAACATTTTATTTAAATTGTAAATCTCTTCATTAACTGAGTAAATTAAGATAGTATAGGCCTACACACAATACAGGTGAATGCATATTCAATAGGAGTGTGTGCCTGTATTGAGTTGTTTCAGAGACTATGGTGCTACTGTACAGATGGCAATCGTTTTGCCTTCCATTTGGGACCTAATCAAATCAAATGTTATTGGTCACATACACATGGTTAGCAGATTGCGAGTGTAACGAAATGCTTATGCTTCTAGATCCGACAGTGCAGCAGTATCTAACAGGTCATATCTAACAAATTCCACAACAAAACCTAATATCTAACAAATTCCACAACAAAACCTAATACACACAATCTAGTAAAGGAATGGGATGAGAATATATAAGTATAAAATATATGGATGAGCAGTGACAGAGCGGCTAAGATGGAATAGATAGTGAAGGATACAGTATACAGTATATGAGATGAGTAATGCGAGATATGTAAACATTCTTAAAGTGGCATTATTAAAGTGACCTACTGATCAACAACATTTGCATAGAAGCATCACTCCAGCATGTCACGCCTGTATGGAAGGATATCCTATAGGCACTGCTGTTACTTTGTAAATATTAAATAACATCTATTCAATGCAAATGGGTCCAACGTAACGTCAAGATTTGTGATCACGGATGCTTATGAAACAAGTATTTTTTTCAGCTGTCAGGATGCAGAACAAAATTCTAAACAGTTCTATTGGCGAGTTCAGCTATCTGTCAAGAAATGGCAGGTTGCAACTTGCTCCTACTGCTACAATTGGATAGAGTGAGGCTGTAACTCCACTTCCTTTCACATCTCTCTCCATCGCTCATATCACTTGCTGCAGTTTACTGCTAGTATGAAAACTCACTCAATGGCGTTGACATTGGCTACCAAGACATAAATGTGCATAATAAAAGGAAATTGACTAGTCAGTTACACTACTGAATGCATTCAGCTGAAATGTGTCTTCCGCATTTAACCTAACCCCTCTGAATTAGAGTGGTGAGGGGGGCTGCCTTAATCAACATCCACGCCCGGGGATCAGTTGGGCAGATCACGCAAGGGCAGATCGGTAGATTTTTCAGTCTTACCAGCGCTGGGATTTGAACCAACAACCTTTTGTTTACTGGCCCAATGCTCTTAATCTCTAGGCTACCTGCTGCCCCTCAAATCTAACAAGGAGAGCGAGAAAAATATGAAAAACGATGCACATTATGTCTAAGAGTTTAATCTGCCCATATTTTAAAAAGTGAGAACGTACAAACACGCACGCTGATCTACAGTTTACATGGTCCATAAACATGCTTGAAGATTCTTAGGTAGTTAAACCTATTGCTAAACTTTATTTGGCCATTTTAAAACACTTCCTTCTTTCCCTATTAGGACAATCATCTAACCCGACTATCAACTGTCAATTTAAGGAGACGATTGCAGCTGGTCAGATTGGCACACCAGTAAATAGCTAACGTTACAACGGAAGTCAGATTTTTTGTTGCTAAAAATGGTGCAAGTTCAAGTGATAAACAGCTAATGTTAACTAGCTACATTGGCTATTAGCTCCTATCTGATATCTTATCACCATGTTTATCTAGCCGGCTAGCTAGCATAGTAGCTAATATAGCTAGCTAGCTAACATCGCAGATGAAAAGGTTAGCTAATTATTGTAATCTTTGCTAACAGATCACATAGCTAGCTATCTTTCTTATTTCCTGCGTATCCTGGCACGTCGACACAAGCCTTATTATTAGTGAATTAACTAAATTAATATTTGCAACAGGAGTTTGATTTTAGTCACTGTGTCAATTCATCCATTTCTCAATCTGCACCTTTCTGTCGGAGAATGAGCTTGCTTGCTGCTGATTTTCCCAGCTATACATTCCTCAGCATTGTGCAGTGCTCATGGCCAGGCGGTGAGTGGTGGCTGGCATAGCAGCATTTTTGCTATGTAAAGGGACTATCAGCAAATCCGATAGAGAAGGTCCAATAACCGTTAGACTAGAAAAAGCGAATATCGGCCCGATATATCAGCTCGGCCGATTAACGGTTGTTCTCTAATTTCTCACCACAGGTTTTCAATGGAGTTTGGAGACTGAGATGGCCATTGCAAAATGTTGATTTTGTGGTCAATTAACCACTTATTTGTGGATTTTGATGTGTTAGGGTTTATTGTCTTGCTGGAAGATCCCTTGCGGCCAAGTTTCAGCCTCCTGCAGAGGTAACCAGGTTTTTGGCTAAAATGTCATGCTGCTTGGTAAAGTTCATGATGCCATTGAACATATCAAGTGCCCCAGGACCAGTGGAAGCAAAATAGCTCCATAACATCAAAGATTCATCACCATATTTGACAGTAGGTATGAGGTACTTTTCTGCATATGATTCCGTTTTTTGACACCAAACCCACCACTGGTGTGGGTGGCTAATGAGCTCTATTTTCATGTCATCTGACCATAGCACTGCCTGGAGTTTGCCAGAAGGCATTGGCACATAGATTGGATCCGGTGCTATGGTCAGATGACATGAAAATAGTCACAAGCACATCAACTGCCATCCATAAACATCACACACACCGACACGCTTCCAAGGGCATTACAAACACAGACACACACACACACACACACACACACACACACACACACACACACACACACACACACACACACACACACACACACACACACACACACACACACACACACACACACACACACACACACACACACACACACACACACACACACACTAATGGATCTACACACATCTGCTTGTCTCCATATATGTAGGCCTATGCAGGAACATGTACACATGCACGCACGCACGCAGACACACACACACACACACACCACAAGCATCTGTCACCATTTATCAACACGCGTTCACTGACATTCACACACTCCCACATAATACATATTTAGTAAATGCCCACATACAGCCATACACATGTATCCAGAAATGTCCATATGTCAGCCACACGCACACACACACACACACACACACACACACACACACACACACACAACACACACACACACACACACACACACACACACACACACACACACACACACACACACACACACACACACACACACACACACACACACACACACACACACACACACACAAACACACAGACACCACTCACACACACATGTTTCCTCGAGTTGTCTCAGCTGCTGTTGTTTGTGCTCCAGCATCTGGTTTGTGCATGAATAGACAGACTATATGTGCACTATCTCACATAGTTACTGGGTGACAACGGCCCAGACTCTTCTGACAGAAATGTCTGTCATTGAAAAAACAACCCGGAAAAGACAGAGTCTTCAACAAACTTCCATATATTTCACCAAGAATCTAATTGCTTGCTGGATTTAGATTTTAATTTACGATCCAGGCCAGCGGCGTGTTAATCCCTTATTAAGATTTGCAGATTGCAGAATGTTTGTATTTTTCTCTCTCTGATTTCTGCCTTAATAAGTTGCAGTGTGTGTCTGATAAATCATTTTCTCACATCAAACGCTGGCTAATTAACTTAACTCGCAATGAGGAGAATATTCATTTCTATGTTTTGCCTGTAGCGTGTATGAGTGTGTATGCGCACATCTTGGATCTATACAGTAGATTAGTTTAGGTGTGTATACTTCAGGACCAAATCTGTGCCATGAGCTATTGGTTAAAGGGGATCTTTCTCTCTCTCTCCACCCCCTCTTTCCCTCACCCAATGGACTTTGTTGTTTTATAGCTGGGTAAAAATAGACCCGGTGGTTTGGATGTGCTTTGGCCCGCACAAACAACTGATAAACTGTTTGCTATTTAAATTATACATGAAAGTGGGCATGGGTCTGTGGAATATGGAAAAAGGCAATGGGATGCAAGTTTGTGTGTGTGTGTGTGTGTGTGTGTGTGTGTGTGTGTGTGTGTGTGTGTGTGTGTGTGTGTGTGTGTGTGTGTGTGTGTGTGTGTGTGTGTGTGTGTGTGTGTGTGTGTGTGTGTGTGTGTGTGCGTGCATGCCTATTTGCTTATGTTTCCCAGGCCTGAGATTCCTGAGCTGCGTTTCAGTCACACGCATGCACACACGTCCATAATGCCATTATAGAATGCAGAACTCCAAACCCTCTCATGGATTATCTGTAATCCAGTCTCCATGGAGTCTCTAATCAGCAATTACATCCACAGAGACAGGCTTCAAGGTAATTAGTGTGCTAGCCAGACAGAGCTTTCATTCAAGAGCTATATGTAAGGTACAAGGTACATTGATCCCCTCCTTGAATAGAGATCCTATCCGTCCTATCCCCTTCTCAGCCCTCCGCCACTTGGCTCTGCTCAGCCTAGGTGCTGCATGTCTTGTAGATGAATGAGGTTCGTGAGGAGAAGATGGGTTTATTTCAACACTGGTGCCATATTGCAAAACCAGTCTGAGAGTGCTAATCAATGTCATTGAGAGAATTCACTCTCTGAAGTAATAGGATGTATGTTTGAATCTGTCTGTAGTTGCCTCTCACATGACGCCCTATTCCCTATATAGTGCACCACTTTTGACCAGAGCACTAGTATGTGACTGCCCTATGCGGTTCTAGTCAAATGTAATGCATGACATAGTGGATAGGTTGCGATTTTAGGCGTATATTCTATGTTGTCAATTCATGTGTTGAATATGATTTTGACTACCCACAAGCCATCTCATCTGCCCCAGAAACAAGTGTTTCTCCATTCCCAGACATCCCCCAGACAGTGAACTGTACTCACCTATCTGTCGCTGGCGCTTAGAGCCGTTGGTTAGCGAGGCGGTTTTATCAGTTTATGAGCATCTATGGGGAGAGATGGTGGGGAAATTGGTTCCTCTGCGATCACAGGGCAGAGAGGAAGGGAGTTTCTCCGTCTCTCTCTCTCATTCTGTCTCTCTCTCTCTCTCTCTTTCTCCTGGCTCTCGAAGGTTTACTGTTGGATAAAACGGATTCATCAAAACACTATTTTATTAGTGTCTGCTGTGGAGGAGTGCTTGTTCCTGGGAGAAAACAGGAGCCCTAATAGACTTGTGTACATTACTATAATTCAAATCCATTCACACAGGCTTGCTTGTTTGCCTACACCCAAAGACAGAGTCCTGGAAACCGGGGGTTGGAACCAAAATTAGTTATTCCAATCAGAACCACTATTTTTTTGTTTCGTCCAGTGTTCCGACCAGCAAAATAAAGTTTTGAACCGGTTCAAACCAAAAATGTTAACCGGTTTATATTGTTCCTTTCTGTTTATTTTTTAACTTGTGAAATCAACAGTTGTTTACATTTAGCTCATTAAATGACTTCACCAATCAGAGCAGACAGAGCAGGCAGGCTAGTTGTTTACATGCGTGATGGACAGACAAATGTAGCCTATGGCACAAGATTCGACTGGAATAATGCGGGTGGGGAGAGAGCAGGAGAGGGTTGAGGAGGCTTGAATCTCTGGCATCTTGTTATGACATGTATTATCTGAAGTATTTGAATTATATCTAGGAGGAGCAACTTCTATGGAGGAACATTGAATGTCTTTTGAGCTCGCTAGGTAACAAGCTTGTGTGCAGAGCGGCACCAGAATGAAAACACTACCTTTTTGTAGTTAATAAATCCAATGTGAATTTCAAGGTTTATAGTATCCTTAGCTAGCAATGAAAAAGTTTATCCATTCTTCTCTAGCTAATTAAAAATCTCTCCCTATCTTCTGAATCGTGTGTAACGTCAGTACAGTAGCCTATGGTAACGTCAGTACTGTAGCCTATGGTAACGTCAGTACTGTAGCCTATGGTAACGTCAGTACTGTAGCCTATGGTAACGTCAGTACTGTAGCCTATGGTAACGTCAGTACTGTAGCCTATGGTAACATCAGTACAGTAGCCTATGGTAACGTCAGTACTGTAGCCTATGGTAACATCAGTACAGTAGCCTATGGTAACGTCAGTACTGTAGCCTATGGTAACATCAGTACAGTAGCCTATGGTAACGTCAGATCAGTAGCCTATGGTAACGTCAGTACAGTAGCCTATGGTAACGTCAGTACAGTAGCCTATGGTAACGTCAGTACAGTAGCCTATGGTAACGTCAGTACTGTAGCCTACGATAACGTCAGTACTGTAGCCTACGGTAACGTCAGTACTGTAGCCTATGGTAACGTCAGTACTGTAGCCTACGGTAACGTCAGTACTGTAGCCTATGGTAACGTCAGTACTGTAGCCTATGGTAACATCAGTACAGTAGTCTATGGTAACGTCAGTACAGTAGTCTATGGTAACGTCAGTACAGTAGCCTATGGTAACATCAGTACAGTAGTCTATGGTAACGTCAGTACAGTAGTCTATGGTAACGTCAGTACTGTAGCCTATGGTAACGTCAGTACTGTAGCCTATGGTAACGTCAGTACAGTAGCCTATGGTAACGTCAGTACAGTAGCCTATGGTAACGTCAGTACAGTAGTCTATGGTAACGTCAGTACAGTAGCCTATGGTAACGTCAGTACAGTAGACTATGGTAACGTCAGTACAGTAGCCTATGGTAACGTCAGTACAGTAGCCTACGATAACGTCAGTACTGTAGCCTATGGTAACGTCAGTACTGTAGCCTATGGTAACGTCAGTACAGTAGCCTATGCTTCGGTGGGGGGAGGGGCAGGTGTCCTAAACACACACACTGGCAAAGATTTTCAGTTTGCAGGCGGACACTGGAATACGTTTCTAAGTGATAGAGTGAAGGGCTTTTCATAGGCGCTTTGTTGCGTTTTTTTTTGTTCAACTAGAAAAAATGCCTTGAACATAAAATAATGTTATTAACCGGTTCCCATGCTTTTAAAATAATGGTTCTGTTCCGGAGTAGTATGGATCACTTTCATTGAAAAAATATTTTCTGTATTTTAGTTATGTTCCCTGAACCGCTTCTAACACCCGATGGAAACATCATTCTAATGCATAGATCCCTTTTGAGAGGTTGTATTACAGCACAGCTACCTTTTTCATTGCACTATGCTGTTACATACATACTACATGGACATATGAATTCAATGTCCACCCACAGCCCATTTCACTACCAAAAACACAAAAAATTCTGCACTCTCACTGATTGTTCATATCCACTCTGATTGGTTCTAGAGCTCTCCCTGAGAGCCGACATGTCTAACTGCCCCTCCCCAATGGGCTGCCCGACCCACTTCTCAGGCTCTCCGGGGATGAAGATCTACATCGACCCCTTCACTTATGAGGACCCCAACGAGGCCGTCCGGGAGTTCGCCAAGGAGATTGACGTCTCCACCGTCAAGATCGAAGAAGTCATCGGCGCAGGTAAATGTGAATGGATGTGTGTTTCTTTGTGCGTGGGCAGGTTGGTGGGTGGCAGAAATATCTTTAGCCTATAGCATCCCAGTCCCTGTACCAAGCTCTCTCTCTCTTTCTCTTTGTCTATCTCCCTATCTCTATTTCTTTCTCTCTCCCCCACCTCCCTCCCTCTCTATCCTCCCTCTCTCCCTTCCTAACTCCCTCCCTCTCTCTCTCCCTTCCTAACTCTCTTCCTCTCTATCTCTGGGGACATGGCCTCCCTCGATGGGCCGGGCCAGACCTTCTTGACTGTATGGAGACATGCTCATTGGTGTTGATTCATACAAAGAGTAAAATAACAGCAGGCTAATGAGACAAGGACTGGAGTAGCCTCCGGTGGTCTGGCTGAGACACACTGCATGATAGGCGAGAGGAAACGAGAAAGGATAGGGGGAGGAGATGGAGGAGTGGGATGAAGGAAAGGATAGGGGAATAGGGTTTGCTAATTACAGATTTCCGTTTTTTGTTTATTCAGTGGTGTGGGATCTCTGCAGGATGCCTAGAGGATGATGAGTAATCAAGGAATTGAAATAGTAGATATTTACTCTGAATTTGTTGTGTTGTTATTCTTGCAGCTTCTATTCATGAATGCCCTCCCCAGAATCTGAGCTGCTGTTCAACAAGATAGCCCCACTGTTGATCTCAAATGAGACAATTACTTTTGATTATTGGAAAAAACAAAGGTCTAACTATCTTCTGCTTGTTAACTCTGGTCCAACATACATGTTGTATAAGGTCCCTGGTCATATAGGGTCCCTCTCGAGCCAGATTCAAGGTATTCCACTAGCGCAATCAAATGGATTTATATTTACTGAAATCTCAAGGTCTAATATTGACTTGATCTCTCTAGACTGTTGATCTAGCTCTATAACCACACACCACACCTCTCCCTCCCCCAGGTGAGTTTGGTGAGGTGTACAAGGGACGTCTGAAGCTCCCAGGCAAAAGGGAGATCTACGTAGCCATCAAGACCCTGAAGGCAGGATACGTGGAGAAGCAGAGGCGGGACTTCCTGTCCGAGGCTTCAATCATGGGACAGTTCGACCACCCCAACATCATCAGACTGGAGGGCGTGGTCACCAAGAGTCGGCCAGTCATGATCGTCACAGAGTTTATGGAGAACGGGGCCCTCGATTCCTTCCTGAGGGTGAGTTATAGAACGTGTGTGTATCAAGTGCCTTAGATTATGAGAGCTGCTCCACAATCAGCTGGTCCCCCTGTCCCATGTAATCTTTTCAACATGATTTAAAAGGCTAAACTGTTCCTAGATCAGCACTCCCAATCTAAAACACTTAATGAGTATAGACCCAGGAATATGGATGGTGTTCACTCCACTATGCCTTATTAATAATTGATTAACAATGCTTACCATCTCTTTTTTGTAGTTTCTTATAGTAAATGTGACTGTGGTAATAGTTTATTTACATGTTTTTTCTGTTCACATAATATGTATAATACAGTATTTATTTTTATTTTATTTTATTTTTTTCACCTTTATTTAACCAGGTAGGCTAGTTGAGAACAAGTTCTCATTTGCAACTGCAACCTGGCCAAGATAAAGCATAGCAGTGTGAACAGACAACAACACAGAGTTACACATGGAGTAAACAATAAACAAGTCAATGACATGGTAGAAAAAAAGAGAATCTATATACAATGTGTGCAAAAGGCATGAGGAGGTAGGCAATAAATCGAATAATTACAATTTAGCAGATTAACACTGGAGTGATAAATCATCAGATGATCATGTGCAAGTAGAGATACTGGTGTGCAAAAGAGCAGAAAAGTAAATAAATAAAAGCAGTATGGGGGGTGAGGTAGGTAAATTGGGTGGGTAGTTTACAGATGGACTATGTACAGCTGCAGCGATCGGTTAGCTGCTCGGATAGCAGATGTTTAAAGTTGTTGAGGGAGATAAAAGTCTCCAACTTCAGAGATTTTTGCAATTCGTTCCAGTCGCAGGCAGCAGAGAACTGGAAGGAAAGGCGTCCAAATGAGGTTTTGGCTTTAGGGATGATCAGTGAGATACACCTGCTGGAGCGCGTGCTACGGGTGGGTGTAGCCATCGTGACCAGTGAACTGAGATAAGGCGGCACTTTACCTAGCATAGCCTTGTAGATGACCTGGAGCCAGTGGGTCTGACGACGAACATGTAGCGAGGGCCAGCCGACTAGGGCATACAGGTCGCAGTGGTGGGTCGTATAAGGTGCTTAACCTGTCTAGGATCAGCGTGGCGCTAGCGGCACACCCCCCCCCTCCCCCCCCCACTGAAAAACCAGTGCCGCGAAATTCAAAAAAAATATTTTTTTTAAATATTTAACTTTCACACATTAAAGTCCAATACAGCTAATGAAAGACACAGATCTTGTGAATCCAGTCAACATGTCCGATTTTTAAAATGTTTTACAGGGAAGACACAATATGTAAAGATGTACATCTATTACCTAAAAACACATTAGCATAATCCACCATCTTTTATTTGTCCACCAACACCAGTAGCCATCACCAATTCGGCTAAACTAAGATATTTATAGCCCCTAACCAACAAAAAAACTCATTAGATGACAGTCTGATAACATATTTATGGTATGGGATAGGTTTTGTTAGAAAAAAGTGCATATTTCAGGTAGATGGCATAGGTTACAATTGCACCCACCGTCACAAATGGAATAGAAAAACTACTTAGAGCAACGTGTTTACCTACTTACTAATCATCAAACATTTCGTAAAAATACACAGCATACACGAATCGAAAGACACAGATCCTGTGAATACAGACAATATTTCAGATTTTCTAAGTGTCTTACAGCGAAAACACAATAAATCGTTATATTAGCATAGCACATAGCACATAGCAGCCCAGCATTGATTCTAGCCAAAGTGAGCGATAAAAGTCAACATCGCCAAAAGATATTAATTTTTTCACTAACCTTCTCAGAATTCTTCCGATGACACTCCTGTAACATCATATTACACAATCCATATAGAGTTTGATCGCAAATGTTTATATTTAGCCACCAAAATCATGGTTAGACAATGTGAAATGTAGACAAGCTGGTCAGAAAATGTCCTTGCGCCACTTAGACAGTGATCTACTCTTATACATAAATACTCATAAACGTGACTAAAAAATATAGGGTGGACAGGGATTGATAGACAATTTAATTCTTAATACAATTGCGGAATTACATTTTTTAATTTATCCTTACTTTTCAATACAGTTTGCGCCAAGCGAAGCTACGTCAAAAAACATGGCGTCCTAAGCCACTAAAATGTTTCGACAGAAACACGATTTATCATAATAAAAATGTCCTACCTTGAGCTGTTCTTCCATCAGTATCTTGGGCAAAGGATCCTTTCTTGGGAGTAATCGTCTTTTGGTGGAAAGCTGTCCTCTTGCCATGTGGAAATGCCAACTGCGTTCGGGATGAACTGAAAAGCGTGCCCGGCTATTCACATCGTTTCAAAAATAAATGTCCCAAAATCGCACTAAACGGATATAAATTGCTATAAAACGCTTTAAATTAACTACCTTATGATGTTTTTAACTCCTATAACGAGTGAAAAGATGACCGGAGAAATATAACAGGCTAAACTAACGCTTGGAACAGGAGCGGGTCGGTGTCCAGCACGCGCGTTACGCACCAAGGAAAGACTTGCTAGCTACAGGGTTTTTTAATTTATAGGGCCTGTGAACGCGCAATCGACCCCATTGGAATCGTCATCACGTAAAGGCATCCAGGGGAAGACGTAAGCAGTGTCCGTATAGTCATAGCAAAAACAGTGCCCTTTTAACTGACTCCAGAACAGTGGCCAAAATTTCTGAAATCTGACTCCATGTCAGGGAAATTGCTGTAGAATGGGCTCTGTTCCACTTAGAGACAAAATTTCAACTCCTATAGAAACTATAGACTGTTTTCTATCCAATAATAATAATAATATGCATATTGTACGATCAAGGATTTTGTGGGAAGCCGTTTCAAAAATGACCCAATTAGCATAAATAGTCTAAACAGCGCCCCCATCCCCAACAGGTTAAGTAACAAAACGGATGGCAATGTGATAAACTGCATCCAGTTTGCTGAGTAGAGAATTGGAAGCTATTTTGTAGATGACATCGCCGAAGTCGAGGATCGGTAGGATAGTCAGTTTTACTAGGGTAAGTTTGGCGACGTGAGTGAAGGAGGCTTTGTTGCGAAATAGAAAGCCGACTTTAGATTTGATTTTGGATTGGAGATGTTTGATATGAGTCTGGAAGGAGAGTTTGCAGTCTAGCCAGACACCTAGGTACTAATAGATGTCCACATATTCTAGGTCGGAACCGTCCAGGGTGGTGATGCTAGTCGGGCGTGCGGGTGCAGGCAGTGAACGGTTGAAAAGCATGCATTTGGTTTTATTAGCGTTTAAGAGCAGTTGGAGGCCACGGAAGGAGTGTTGTATGGCATTGAAGCTCGTTTGGAGGTTAGATAGCACAGTGTCCAAGGAAGGGCCAGAAGTATACAGAATGGTGTCGTCTGCGTAGAGGTGGATCATGGATCATAAGTATGATGATATACACTGAGTATACAAAACATTAAGAACACCTGCTCTTTCCATGACATAGACTGACCAGGTGAAATCTATGATCCCTTATTGATGTCACCTATTAAAATCCACTTCAATCGGGGTAGATGAAGGGGAGGAGACAGGTTAAATCAAGGATTTTTAAGCCTTGATACAATATAGACATGGATTTTGAATGTGTGCCGTTCAGAGTGTGAATGGGCAAGACAAACGGGGTTTGGTAGTAGATGCCAGGCGCACTGGTTTGTGTCAAGAACTGCAACTATGCTGGGTTTTTGACACTCAGCAGTCTCCCTTCCCGTGTGTATCAAGAACCACCCAAAGGACATCCAGCCATCTTGACACAACTGTGGGAAGCATTAAAGCGTTGGGCCAGTAACCAAAAGGTTGCTGGATCGAATCCCAGAGCTGACAAGGTAAAAATCTGTTCTACCCTTGAGCAAGGCAGTTAACCCCGCTGTTCCCTGTGCGCAGAAGATGTGGATGTCGATTAAGCCCCCCGCACCTCAGAGGGGTTGGGTTAAATGCGTAAGACACATTTCAGTTGAATGCATTTTCAGTTGTACAACTGACTAGGTATCCCTCTTTCCTTTCCTATTGGTGTCAACATGGGCCAGCATCCCTGTGTGTGTGTGTGTGTGTGTGGGGAGGGGGGGGGGTTGCAACTCAATATTAGGAATATGTTCCTAATTTTTGGCATACTCAGTGTATGTTGCACTAAGACTGCACTGGTTCATTGCAGCATGTTTGTGGCTTGATAAAACCAATATGAGTTACAGCTGATGGTATATGGGCAATGTAATGCACATTTGTCAGCCCGCAACAGGGCTTAGGCTTACAGAGCACACTCATCGTAGATTTCAGAATGTACTGAACCCAATTCCACCCTCCCCTCATCAAAGACTTCCTGAAATAGCCAACTTATGTCCTCCTCATTTAATTTCTCCACTCATGCCCCAAGCTCTTAATGGACTATCCCCTCGCTCTTTTGTAGCTTGGACGGAACGAGCGAGTGTACAGCTTAATCAATATTCAACCCTTATTTTTTTCTCTCCTTCCCTTCTTTCTTCCCTCCCTCCATCTCATGGATTGGTTTTCTACTCTACTTTGTTCTAATGCTGGTTTAAAGGGGCCCTTTGAAGTTGGCTTTGCTAGCCGCCACATCCGTCTTATGTTCCCATCGATCTTACCCTACCCTCTTATTTGTTAGTGTGTGTCAAAGCTCCTCTGAGCATTGGAGACGTAGGGAGGAACTAGGAAGGGGTTGGGGGGAGAGAGAGAGCTCCCCCATGTGTGAGTGTTACCAACAGTGATGTACGATGTGCAATTTTCACTGGAAACATCCTCTAACCACTCGTTTTTATAGGATCGTGTTTGAATAATCCAATTTGGGAATCAAAATGAATTCCGTCCCCCTTCATTTGATGTAAAATAGGAAATGATATGCAATACAAGGGCTGTCTGGGACTGTGTTGATAGTGTGAAACACTCTTAGAAAAAAAGGGATCCAAAAGGGTTCTTCAGCTGTCCCCATAGGATAACCCTTTTTGCTTCCAGGTAGAACCTTTTTTGGTTCCAGGTAGAACCCTTTTGTGTTCCATGTAGAAGCCTCTGAGGAAAGGGTTCTACATTGGACCCAAAAGGGTTCTACCTGGAACCAAAAAGGGTTATTCAAAGGGTTCTCCTATAGGGACAGCCAAAGAACCCTTTTAGGTTCTAGATAGCACCTTTTTTCTAAGAGTGCAGCGTGAAAGTAAAAATCTAAAGATCAAATCACTTTAAGTGTAAAGCCTTGACGATTCCATCACAGACTCAGAAACAACTAGTTTGCTGTGTTGGAGAAGTGGGTCGCACAGAGATAGATAAGCAGCAGGTTAGGCTGTTTGTCACACCCTGTGTGTATGGATTATTGTACGTACTGTAGGTGTGACGGTAGATCTTGTACAAAAGTGTGCCCTTACTTCCTGACTGTGGTGACACGGATGTGTCCGTAGGCTTTTCTATTCTGGGAAAGAGATCCCAGAGGACGTGGAAGGAATTTGCAACACAGCCTCTTCGTGTCAGAACAGTGTTGGCTAGGCATGGTCTCTATACAATCCGACACTCACACAACATCTGTAGCATAGAATGAAAATGTGCTTGTGTTAGTGTCATGTTGTTGCGGTTTTTAAATCAATTGCATTTCAATCAAGTAGAATCATGCAATCAAATAGAACCGTGTCCGGTCTGAACATCTTCATGCCTAATACTTTGAAATAGTGTAGAATTCATTGAAGTATGGCTTGTTTATTGTCGACATCTCAGCTGAAAGGCCTGCAAATAGGCCTGTAGATGACAAGTTTATTTTCATGGCACTAATAATCCCCCTCTACCTCTCTCCATGTCTCCTGCAGCAAAACGACGGTCAGTTTACCGTAATCCAGCTGGTGGGCATGATGCGGGGCATCTCGGCGGGCATGAAGTACCTCTCTGAGATGAACTACGTCCATAGAGACCTGGCTGCCCGCAACATCCTGGTCAACAGCAACCTGGTCTGCAAGGTGTCCGACTTCGGACTTTCGCGCTACCTTCAGGACGATACCTCTGACCCTTCCTACACCAGCTCTCTGGTGAGTCCTACTCTCTGAACCCCCCCAAAAAGATTTTCTCACCTTTATGTTTTGAAATGGATAGGTTGGTTCATAGCAACAAGACTGTCTGAAGACGGGCGACATAGAAGAGGGAGGGTTCTGGGATTGATGTTTATGAAGTGTGTCTCCACTGTGATGTGTCTCCTCCAATTGTTGTCAACAAACAACATACCGGCATTCGGCGTATTATCATAGAGGAGGAAGGTGATTCATTGGTATGTTTTTAGACACACTTGGTCATGGCCCTTTTGTTGTGAGTGTAGTTGTGAGTGTAGTTGTGAGTGTAGTTGTGAGTAGTTGTGTGTGTGTCTAGGACTGCTTGAATAAAATAGAGGTAACTGGTACATCAGAAGAACTACAGCACTTCTGTCAGGCCATCTCTCATGCATTTCCTTTCAGTCTTCCTCGCCACTCACTTTTCTCTTTCTCAGTCACTCGCTCTCTTACCTCCATCTATTCTCTTTTACATTCCACAAGCCTTCTCTCTTCCTTCTCCTCCCTCTTTCTACTAGTCACGGACTATGACTGTCACATCTTCATTAGTGCAGAGACTCTGGGGAAGAACTCCTCTCTCCCCTCTGTCATTGGGATGCGTGGGATGCAGGGAAACCAAAGAGCATCTCAGCCCCTCAAGCTGACAGCTAGCGCACCGTCCCTCCTCACTCCTCGGGATCTGGACCTGGTCGCCCTGTCCCCTTCCCCCGCTCATCATGCATTATTCCTGGGGCATCATGGAAGGGTTTGGGCCCCTAATTAACACCACAGAGGTACAGATTTGTAATTATTAGACACTATGGCTGGTGTATCTGACTCCATCTCCTCCCCGCTCTGTTTTCGATGTCATCCACAACACACTCACACTCTCGTATCTGAATACAGTGCAAGGTTATGAGGGCGTGTTGTGTGAGTGTGTGTGACCTGCATTGACTTTCATTTGAAACGACTGCTAATGAGTTATTTGTAATGGTTTATTATTCAGTTGCTCCTGACAGTTGGAGGGAATACAGTGAGTCTGCCTGGTGCAGTACACCAGAGTCTGTTCTTTAGTGAGGCCAGTTGTTTTAAAGGATGTAGTGAAACGGCTCGCTGCTTTGACGAAACTGCCTGAGGGCAACTTTTGTCAAATAATTTCTATGCAGACACTGTGCATGAGGAAATAAAATATATTTCCAATATGGATGAGTAATTTACAACTAAAAACTCTAAGGTGTTCTAAAAATAAAGGTGGTAAGGCATCTAAACATCAGCTATCAAGATAGTACAAATATAGGAGAGTAAATGTAGTTCTTATCTATCTAAACATAGATGATCTTTGAGAAATCAAGGACAAGACAACAACAATACAAACCCACGTCTACCTTTATTTAGAGAGCAGAAGATGATTATATTAGAACTCAACCATGTGTGTGCGCGCGTGCGTGTGTGTGTGTGTGTGTGAGTGTGCGCGTGCGCGCGTGTGTGTGTGTGTGCACATGCGTGACTGTGCTTGTGCGTGCTTGAATGTGTCTGAGTCTCAGGTGTGAACGGGAAGTGTGACAGGTTTTGTAGAGGGGACGTGACCTCCTGTTGGTGGGTTTGGGAAGTGAATTGGCCACTAAGAAGGCAGACCGGCCTGGGTCTCTGTGACCCCTGTGGTTAAGCCCTGCTGAAGGTGTTTTTCCTGAACAACAAATAAATAAGAAATACAAGATCACCTTCTGTCGGCTGTCAATCTTGTTGATGCTACAGAGGTTCAGAAGGGGTTCAAGGTTAGAATTGGACTATAGATTATGTTTTTGATGTTTGCCTGTTTCATGTACAAGACTTCTTGGATATTAGATGATGCATCTCAAGGGTTTCATACTGTAACGGGATTCAAAATATAGATAGATTTTGGCTTTATTATGGACTCCTTTCAAAAAAAGATATGGTGCAATGCCACATTGCTTTCACAGCAACTGTTTGTGTGCTAAACCTTTACCCAACCCAGGTATTCCCATTGAGATAGGACCTCTATGACACCAGAGGCCTGACACATAACACATAGACATAAACAGCTATTTGCACTCCATCCATAAGCAAACCAGAGTCACACAACAGTCTTTTCAAGCGTTCCCCTTGACCTTACCGTGTCTGAGCACTAGCTTGGTCCTGACTGTCCAGGGGGAACGTTCTGGGAATGTTCTCTATCCACAAGGGAGAAGATGTGGAGATGTTTGGCAGAGAGTCGGGGTCCTTGGGTCTCTCATGCATTCCTCTAATTAAGCTATGCATGCTGCCAAGCCTCCACAATGCCACGGCAGCTCCTTTCAATCGCTGACCTCCCTCCGCCGGTTACGAGGTGAACACTAAGGCAATCACAAAACGAGGCCAGCGCGGCGGGCGAAGGCCGAGGGAATAAGGAAAATGTTATTCCGCCGACGACCCGTGAATTACGTCGACATCAACCTCCTCTTCCTGCAAATGAATCACCTCATTTTTCCTGTCCTTCCTTTGCCATGTTTTCCTCCAATTTCGGGGTGACCAATTACCTGGCCTCCAGAGAGGTGCTGGGGAAGTTGCTGGAGGACATGCTGTTAATTGCATAGTGTTAACCCTGGGGTTGGAGCTCACACTACGGACATAAGTTTACCTTCTTTCTCTTATTCTTTCTACTTATTTCTACAGCTATATTAGTACTATAATAGTTCTATCTATCTATCTATCTATCTATCTATCTATCTATCTATCTATCTATCTCTCTACAGTCGAAGTCAGAAGTTTACATACACTTAGGTTGGAGTCATTAAAACTCGTTTCAACAACTCCACAAATTTCTTGTTAACAAACTATAGTTTTGGCAAGTCGGTTAGGACATCTACTTTGTGCATGACACAAGTCATTTTTCCAACAATTGTTTACAGATAGATTATTTCACTTATAATTCACTATATTACAATTCTAGTGGGTCAGAAGTTTACATACACTAAGTTGACTGTGCCTTTAAACAGCTTGGAAAATTCCCGAAAATTATGTCATGGCTTTACAAGCATCTGAGAGGCTAATTTACATAATTTGAGTCAATTGGAGGTGTACCTGTGGATGTATTTCAAGGCCTACCTTCAAACTCAGTGCCTCTTTGCTTGACATCATGGGAAAATCAAAATAAATCAGCCAAGACCTCAGAAAGAAAATTGTAGACCTCCACAAGTCTGGTTCATCCTTGGGAGCAATTTCCAAATGCCTGAAAGTACCATGTTCATCTGTACAAACAATAGTACGCCAGTATAAACACCATGGGACCACGCAGCCGTCATACCGCTCAGGAAGGAGATGCGTTCTGTCTCCTAGAGATGAACGTACTTTGGTGCATAAAAGTGCAAATCAATCCCAGATCAACAGCAAAGGACCCTGTGAAGATGCTGGAGGAAACAGGTACAAAACTATCTATATCCACAGTAAAACGAGTCCTATATTGACATAACCTGAAAGGCCACTCAGCAAGGAAGAAGCCACTGCTCCAAAACCGCCCAAAAAATCCAGACTACGGTTTGCAACGGCACATGGGGACAAAGATCGTACTTTTTGGAGAAATGTCCTCTGGTCTGATGAAACAAAAAATAGAACTGTTTGGCCATAATGACCATCGTTATGTTTGGAGGAAAAAGGGGGAGGCTTGCAAGCCGAAGAACACCATTCCAACCATGAAGAACGGGGTGGCAGCATCATGTTGT
Source organism: Salvelinus fontinalis (assembly GCF_029448725.1). Classification (NCBI taxonomy): domain Eukaryota; kingdom Metazoa; phylum Chordata; class Actinopteri; order Salmoniformes; family Salmonidae; genus Salvelinus; species Salvelinus fontinalis. The sequence continues at coordinate 11,984,171 of NC_074690.1, forward strand.
GGGGATGCTTTGCTGCAGGAGAGACTGGTGCACTTCACAAAATAGATGGCATCATGAGGTAGGAAAATTATGTGGATATATTGAAGCAACATCTCAAAACATCAGTCAGGAAGTTAAAGCTTGGTCGCAAATAGGTCTTCCAAATGGACAATGACACCAAGCATACTTCCAAAGTTGTGACAAAATGTCTTAAGGACAACAAAGTCAAGGTATTGGAGTGGCCATCACAAAGCCCTGACCTCAATCCTATAGAACACAATGTGCGAGCAAGAAGGCCTATAAACCTGACTCAGTTACACCAGCTCTGTCAGAAGAAATGGGCCAAAATTCACCCAACTTATTGTGGGAAGCCTGTGGAACGCTACCCGAAACGTTTGACCCAAGTTAAACAATTTAAAGGCAATGCTACCTAATACTAATTGAGCGTATGTAAACTTCTGACCCACTGGGAATGTGATGAAAGAAATAAAATGCTGAAAGAAATAATTCTCTCAACTATTATTCTAACATTTCACATTCTTAAAATAAAGTGGTGATCCTAACTGACCTGAGACAGGGAATTTTGCGAGGATTTAATGTCAGGAATTCTGAAAAACAGAGTTTAAATGTATTTGGCTAAGGTGTATGTTAACGTCCGACTTTAACTGTATCTATCTAGTCTTTTCCCTGAGTGACCCAGAGGCTCAAGGAAGGACAGGCAGTGTCGACGTGATGAGTGGTGTGTCACACAGTTTTTGCTGTGTGTGTGTAAAGTGGCTGAATGCTCTCCACACTATGCAGTGTTAGTGGTTAAAGATGTGAAAGGCTTTCAGTGGCTAATGGTGAGAGGTTGTGTGTGTGAAAAAGATTGGTGACTGGAAAGTGCAATGCAATCACACATTGTATTGAAAGCCAATGCCCTGAGGAGTAGAGAGAGCTGGCATTTGTGATTCAAGAGTGGTTGTATGTTGGGCAGATGCCTCCCGTGTCACACGATGTATGTTGAGACTGAGAGGGTTGTTTGTGTGTGTATGGGTACGTCAATGTGTGTAAGTGTGAGTACGTCCATGTAGAGTTCTGCGCGGGACTGTTTTCTTCATCCCGCCCACTCTCGCTGCTTTTCATACCAGGCCCGTCCGCTCCTGCCGACTTCGTATCCGACTCCCACCCGCTACCGCAAGAACTGGTCCCAAACCCAACCGCAGTCCCGCAATGTTATTTTAGGTGTGTCACACAGCACGCTTTGCAGCCCCGGTCCCAGCAATTTTGCCACCCTCGTCAAGATCAAAATGCGCAAAAATACCTTTAGAATTCTGTTAAAATACCAGAGATTCTCATGTGGCCAATTTGCATTTTTGGGCTACACTCTTAGCCCCCATAGGAGAACCCTTTGAAGAACCCTTTATGGTTCCAGGTAGAACCCTTTTGGTTCCAGGTAGAACCCATTTAGGGTCCATGTAGAACCCTTTACACAGAGGGTTCTACATTAATCCCTAAAGGGTTCTACCTAGAACCAAAAAGGATTCTACTACAGTCCAAGAACCCTTTTTTCTGTATATCAGCCTACAGGGTAGACACAGTTTGATAGAGAGTAGAGTTGGGGTGAATATAGTTGAATGGACACTTAGGGGGCTTTCACACCAAAATGGTTACTGCCACTCACCATGATCCTTAGCGATACTTTGGTGCCGTTCAGCCTCAATCAGCAATATGGCACGCTTCAAATTCAAATACTTCCAGCTTCATGTGCCATCGGGACATTTCCATAGGAATATGTGGATGACGTCAGCGCTACTATGTACTGGTTTTAATGTCTATGGCTTCACCACCCTAACCGTCTGGCGCTATCAAACCCTTTGCTGTTTGATTGTCTTCCATTTGCATCCTTTCCTCTTTCCCTTCCTTTTCCTTGGTATATAGCCCAAAGCCTCTTGTAAGTTTGTCACTTGTGTGAAATATTGATGTGGTCAAAGTTACTGGGGACTTATGGGTAAAGAAGTGAAAAACTTGGAGGAAAGTTGCCATTTGGTCTAAAGGGCCAGGATGTCCTTGCTCTCAAGAGTGCTTTTATAGGGACCAATATAGACCCTGAGCTTATGCAGCATTCATGTCCCTAACAGGGTTGTGTTCAATTACATTTTATTTGTTATGAGGGTTGTGTTCATTACAGCACGTAATGGAAAACGTTTTAAAACGTTTTACAACAGAAAACAAAAACAAGCGTTATTTTATTGGACAAGCACAATTAGTTGTTTTTTCAGTCTGTTTTCTTCTGTTTAGTCCCTTATGAACATGACCCAAGGGGTCTTCTTTGCTTCTCTTGATTGTAGGCAAATTGTATTTACATTGTTGTAGAAAATAATGAAAACTGTACCAGGAAGTGCTTGACAAACGCATCCATCCAGACTCCATTATCAAAGCGGGGGAACATGGCTTCTTCTGTTTTCATGTTTGATTTATACCTCTTGTCATGTGTGCCAGATCGGGCTGATATCTGTGACTGAGGTGGGCATTGATGAACCACCATCTGTGCCTGCATTGATGTACACTGTGTGGGCAGAGCATGATTCAGACATGGTATTCCACTGCATAGCACACTGAATGGGCAACCAGGTTTAATATGGGACAAAGATTTTGTCATAACACCCCAGTTCATAGACTGACAGTAGACAATATGGGATGTTTCTGGCCACTCTGTCAGTTAGTAAGCTAGCGAGCTACCACAAATTAAGTCAGATGTCAGATTCTTCTATAGTTTTTGTGTAATGGGTCCTCGAAAAGAGAAAGACAGAGAGAGTGACAGAGAGAGACATAAAGAGAGAGAGACAGAGAGATGGAGAACAGAGAAAGACAGAGAGATAGAGAACAGAGAGAGAGAGAGTGAGAGATAAAAGGGAGAGAGAGAGAGAGAGGGTCACAGCATGCTAGTTCCTGAGAACAGAAAACACTGTGACATTGTTAAATGACACAAGAAGAGACACATCAGTTCGTTCTTAAACATCCCAGGTGATCTCTTATGTGATGAGTCTCAGTGTGCTGTAAGCTGTAATTGCCTATGTTCAACCTCCTCAGAGTCATCTCAAGGGGACAGAATCCAAGGTCGCAGTCTAATATTAAACCACTGGAAAGCCTGACAAAGATGTGCAAATGCATGATAAAAACATAGGATCTACGCTGGGTTTAATTTGATGGGCCCCTAGTGGCTCCTGAGTCATTAGGGGCCACAGAGGAAGTTACTCAAGGGGAGAGGGCATTTCCAGAGGTGGTGTCATCAAGTTGACGATGTGAAGGTATATATTAACTGCAAAGACTACACAGACAACGTTTATTAAAGGTCGGATTTCATACCACTTTGAGACCACCTGAGAAGTGTGTTAAAATAACTTTGTCCTATAGAGGAGGATAGCCCTCATGTGACTCCTAGACTAGACTATTTAATTTAATTAAATAGCCACAGAATATGTGGGAACTTGGTGAAATTATGCCTGAAATAGTTCCAGGGAGTCAAATGTAAGTTCCTTTGAAGTTTGAAGTGGAACCTATTCTCCATTGCCCTGTAGACAGTGGAACGGTAGAAGGGCCTGCCTCTCCCAGACAGTCCCTGGGGTGTATTGTCTGTCTGTCTGTCTGTCTGTCTGTCTGTCTGTCTGTCTGTCTGTCTGTCTGTCTGTCTGTCTGTCTGTCTGTCTGTCTTGTCTGTCTTGTCTGTCTTGTCTGTCTTGTCTGTCTTGTCTGTCTGTCTTGTCTGTCTTTGGACAGACTTCCAGCGATCGTTGCTTTCGGGACATTAAACGTCTTTGCCCAGCCTCAGTAAATGAGCTCGGGACTACTTGAGTGTGCATTGTTTAGGAATGGATTACCAAAAAGTTGGGGCATGGTACTGTGTCAAGGGCATTACTGGGAGTTCACACATTTTTATTCCACAGGAATGAATCTGCATTTGGGGACAGCTGCTGCTTTAGCAACAACATGATGGTACTGTTTGATGTCTCTTGGAGAGATGTGGTGGGTGAGGTTGCATGCCTCAGCAATGAAAAACAAAACACGGTGTTAAAGGATTGAGGACTCTCATAGTGGGAGAAGATCGTTCAGGGGATTTCATCTACATTTACTACGACACCAAGGCAGGGCATTGCTCCAGTTTGTGTAGAGTGATACAAACTGCCATTTGACACTAGATTCCCCTTCAGTCTATAGATTGCTAGTGACATGCTCCATTGAATTGCTGGATACATACTGCATCTCTCATAGTACACGTTAGCAATTGCAGGTGTCCCATGTGTAAAAGCTGAAGAACATACGCACATCCAGGTTCTTTTTGCAGGTTTTGGAGTTGTAGGTGAACTCATGGAGAATGAACAGGAAAAGGCTGCACACTGCTGCTCATGCTCCTAGGGGATTCACAACGTTTTCATCAGGCATATATTTCCTTTTTATTTTCTCATGTTTCCTAGGGAGCTCCTCAAAACGCACACACTCTGCACCTGAACACATGTTCGTTCCTTCAGACCTCAGACCTGTCTGTCACAAATCGCCACACCATCCGCCATGTCCCATGATCCTCCTTAACCCTGACAGCACTCTGTCCACTCCCTGCAGGTCACTACACCTGCCACTTTATCTGTCACAACCGGTCACGACCAGTTACAACCTGTCACAGCTAGTCAGTACTACTCACTTTGTGTCAGATCATCTTGTTGACATCAGCGTGGTGACCCTCTGCTGGTGTTTGAAGTTGATCTGGAGGGAACTGTTTGAAGTAAGAATCCTTGCAATGCTCCATGTCTCAGTATGGTTGGTCCGCAATAATCAAGAATAAAACTGTTGTTTTGTGGCCTAAAGTCACGTTGTATATATAATCTAGTTTCAAAAGACTTTGTGAGAGAACAATTATGCTCTCATGTTGACATTAAGATCTGAATATCCTTTATGTGATGAGCAGCTAGCTGAAGAGATTGATGGAGCTTTGCTGGAGGTTGATATACGGTTTAGCTTAGAGCGGTTGTTTTACATGAAGGCATGTCTCTGTGTGTGCTCTCTAAGACTCAAGGCCACCACATAGAACAGCATGTTCCTTTCTCACTGGCTTGTACTGTCTGCCTTGCTAGTGAAATGGTATTGGCTGTCTCAGACACACGCATGCTCTCTCTCTTTCTCTCTTTCTTTCTTTCTCTCTCGCTTTCCCTCTCTTCCTCTCTCCCTCCCTGGGGTATTCACAGTATTTTCTCCTCCTAAGTTAATAAATAAAAATCCAATGCTGCTTTTTATTATGTATTTGTCTTCTTCCTCTGTCTGTTTTCCTGCCCGGTCTGTTCTGTTCAGCAGCACTTTGTGTTATTAAAGTGTTGTTTTGGCAGGGCCGGGGCGCTAGCAACTAGCTCGCCCACAGAGGTAATTACTGACCATCTGCATAGCTGCCTCACCAACGCAGCAGCCGTGAAAATGTTATTACCTTAGCCTGTCTGCGAGGAGCGGTGCAAGGTGATGGGGGGAGGGGGGGGGGGGGTAAGAAGGTCTTCCTAGCCATCGTGCTTCCGCATTGCTTACTCTTCTGAGTTTTAGGTTACTGTGAAGCACTTTGTGGCAGCTGCTTATCTAAAAAGGGCTGTATAAATACATTTGATTGAAATGTGATTGATATGGAGAGGCTCTAATACAAGGCGTTGAGGTCAGAGCTCAGAAAGAGGAACTTGGAAGAGACAGTGTATTTATATTTCTTACTGTTCGTTTCAACTGGCGTGTGTCCAAGTCAAAATAGTCGCTTTGAAGCATGGGTCTAGCAAAGTTAGAGATTAGATGGAGGGAGCTTGGTTTCTTTTCATTGGTGCAGTTGATCTTGTATTCATGTGTTTTTCTATAGCCTTTTGACAGAACGGAGATAAAAGATAGAGCCTTCTGGTGCCTGGAATCAGATGAGAGGCATTAGTTACTGGAAGAGGAAACCTGGGATCTGAGAAAAGCACAACGGTCATCAGAGCTTAGATAGATCTCCATCAGTCTTCTTTTTCTCAAAATATTACAAAAACACACTTCCATATGAACACTCCCAACCTCTTTCTCCCTCTCTCTCTCACTCACACACCCTCCTCCTACCTCCCTGCTCTGCCTCCACTGAGGTCAGAGGTTAACATCATGTTCAGGGTTAGGAGCTCACAGAGGTCAAACGCTCTGGGCTGGGCCTTAACGAGCTCAGTCTGAGTCCTCTGGACCTCTACACACACACACACACACACACACACACACACACACACACACACACACACACACACACACACACACACACACACACACACACACACACACACACACACACACACGAGCACACACATAATTGCACACAGACACACACACTCTTGCGCATGCACACACACACACACACACACACACACACACACACACACACACACACACACACACACACACACACACACACACACACACACACACAATACATCTCCTGGTCAGAGTCGCGGTTGGACTGAGGAAGAAAGCCAGGAGAGCAGGGTGGGCCTTGTCTCGCTCTCCCGTCTCTCCTTTCAAGCCTGGCTTATCTACACATGCACAGGTTGAACTAATTGGCATTATTAAGCTGGCCGGATACAATGGAAACCGCCAAGGGGTCTACAAACAGGTGTGTGTGTAGAGGAAATCTTAAACAAGCCACCCGTCAATTTCAATCAGTACCATGCATGGCTCGCTGCAGGCCCAGGTAGGCCAATTACAAACAGACACGCTCGACAGGCGCGCTCAAACCCCGACCAAACCCCTCTTATTCAAACTCATGTGCACCGGGAGAGATGTGCTGTGGTTCGATGTGTGAGGAGGAACAGAGGTTCCCTGCTGCTGGATCGATAGGGGATGGAGGGAAGGAGGAGTGGAGGGATAGAGAGATTGTAGTTGTCTTTTGGTTCGAAGGGTTTTAATTGGACTAATCATGTCGTTCTCTCTCCCTCTTCCGCTCTCTCTCCCCTCTCTTTCTCTGCCCTCCCTCTCTCCCTCCCCCCTCACCCCTCACCCCCCTCTCTCTCCCCTTCCCTTCCCCTCTATTCCTCCCCTCTCTCTCTCCCTCTCAGGGGGGTAAGATCCCGGTGAGGTGGACGGCTCCAGAGGCCATCGCCTACAGGAAGTTCACCTCAGCCAGTGACGTGTGGAGCTACGGCATCGTCATGTGGGAGGTGATGTCATTCGGAGAGAGACCCTACTGGGACATGTCTAATCAGGATGTAAGTATTATTGTCATGTTGAACTTTTAAATGTTGTTCTAAGGCGTATAGAAATATTCATATAATTCAAAATTCCAATCAAATTATTTTATGAAGCCCTCTTTACATAAGCAGTAGTCACAAAAGTGATTTTGCAGTACCCGGGCTAAGACCCCAAAGCAGAGGCAGTGAATGAGTATTCAGATGACCCTTCTATTTGTTTATGTTGTGTCATAAAATGGAACCTTCTCAGACATAACAACTCAGCTAGACAAGAGGATTCCCACTGGAAATGTCCTTGACAATGAGCAGATTCTCACAAAGGCAGAATTTCACACAAGCACGTTACCTCCTCTGTCCTTCTTTTTGCTATGTCCCCCGAATCTCACACATGCTCACACTCACAAACACCCCCAACACACACACACACACACACACACACACACACACACACACACACACACACACACACACACACACACACACACACACACACACACACACACACACACACACACACACACACCAATGAGCTCCATATCCCCATCCGGCCAACGGGTCTCTCTGGAGCCTGGTCCACCAGGCCTGGCCAAGCCAGCAGATGTTCTCTCTCTGGGCCAGCATCATGCCGGCAGCGACTGGTGGGACACACACAGGGAGGAGGCCTGGAACTGCTCACAGCATGGCCTGCTGTTCTCTTCAGGCAGAACACACACACATCTGTGTACACTAATAACGCACATGCCAACTCGCACACACAAAACACACACAGACACACAGGCTAATGCACACATGATGCACTGACAAACACAAATACACAAGTCTGTGTGCACATACACATGCCTACTTACACACCTATGATAAATGCACACACACACACAGCCACACAAACAAACACACACACACACTCACCTGCATATGCATGTAAATGCACTCACATACACTTCCCCTTATGCACCATTTGTCAAGATTGTGCTGAATTGCAGTGCTCTCAGTGGTAGCATGAGCACCTATAGAGCGTCGTCCCATTTCTGATGATCATTCATTTTCACATGCTAGAATCTCTATCGGTGTTGACTTTTCCCTGATTCAACCTTTAAGGGGTAACAATCCGTCATACGGTATACCATATGAACATGCTAGGATTTAGAGAGGGAGCGAGCATTTGTCTTTCTATCGAAAACCCTTTTTGTCTTTGTATAAGGCCATGTGCAGCATAGCTACAGTACAGTACTACTTATCTACCATCAGGCCTTCATAGCCTTTGCAGTTTCTACGGAATAAGTGTCAAGTACCTGCATTTCACCACATTAATTATATGCACTCAGCCCATTCCCAAGACACTCTCCCACAGTGTCAGAGTATAGGTCCTCTCCATCCTTTTATACAGACGTGTGATTCGCTAGTGTCAAGTAGGAAGGGCACCTCAGCCTGAGTGCTGTCTGTAGATTAATCGGTGAGAGAGGGGCAGAGAGAGAAGCAGAAAGATGGAGGGAGAGAGAGAGATTGACGCTAAGTGAATTGCTCACTAACCACTCAATGAAACAGAGAAACTAGGGCCTGGTGTTACAGTGATTTAGCAAAGGGGTCTAGAGGAAGAGGGAAAGTTAAAGGGAAGCAGACAGGCTTCTATAAATCTCCGCTTTTCCTACAATTCTCTGATTTACTGCACATTATTGATCTCCTGTAATCATGAACTGGAGTCTAGTGACTACCCCCGGATGTCTTCCTAATTGGCCTTCTATATGGTACTGTCTGGCAATGGTCCACCTACCTTGTCACTCTGAGCAGCCCTATTTAGACCCCTGTCTAGCATGAACTTCTGAATTCAAATATGTTTTATTACAGATAAAACATATACAGGTATCAATGTACTGTATACAAATTACATTCAGTTTTTTACAAAAAAGACAATAGGAACATACCAAAAATGATAACAGGAGTATTACATCAAGATATCATTGGATTTAAACATAGCATGAACCTCGAATGACTATCTTTCACTGACTACCTTCTAACTTCTCCACAATAGTCCTGTTTAACATGACCCTTCCTGACTATCTTCTGCCTTCTCCACAATAGTCCTGTTTAACATGACCCTTCCTGACTATCTTCTGCCTTCTCTACAATAGTCCTGTCTAACATGACCTTTCACTGACTACCTTCTGCCTTCTCTACAATAGTCCTGTCTAACATGACCCTTACTGACTACATTCTGCCTTCTCTACAATAGTCCTGTCTAACATGACCCTTACTGACTACCTTCTGCCTTCTCTACAATAGTCCTGTCTAACATGACCCTTACTGACTACATTCTGCCTTCTCTACAATAGTCCTGTCTAACATGACCCTTACTGACTACATTCTGCCTTCTCTACAATAGTCCTGTCTAACATGACCCTTACTGACTACCTTCTGCCTTCTCTACAATAGTCCTGTCTAACATGACCCTTACTGACTACATTCTAACTTCTCCACAATAGTCCTGTTTAACATGACCCTTCCTGACTATCTTCTGCCTTCTCTACAATAGTCCTGTCTAACATGACCCTTACTGACTATCTTCTGCCTTCTCCACAATAGTCCTGTCTAACATGACTCTTACTGACTATCTTCTGCCTTCTCCACAATAGTCCTGTCTAACATGGCACTTACTGACTATCTTCTGCCTTCTCCACAATAGTCCTGTCTAACATGACCCTTACTGACTATCTTCTGCCTTCTCCACAATAGTCCTGTCTAACATGACTCTTACTGACTATCTTCTGCCTTCTCCACAATAGTCCTGTCTAACATGGCACTTACTGACTATCTTCTGCCTTCTCCACAATAGTCCTGTCTAACATGACCCTTACTGACTACATTCTAACTTCTCCACAATAGTCCTGTCTAACATGACCCTTACTGACTATCTTCTGCCTTCTCTACAATAGTCCTGTCTAACATGACCCTTACTGACTATCTTCTGCCTTCTCCACAGTAGTCCTGTCTAACATGACCCTTACTGACTATCTTCTGCCTTCTCTACAATAGTCCTGTCTAACATGACCGTTACTGACTATCTTCTGCCTTCTCCACAGTAGTCCTGTCTAACATGACCCTTACTGACTATCTTCTGCCTTCTCCACAGTAGTCCTGTCTAACATGACCCTTACTGACTATCTTCTGCCTTCTCCACAGTAGTCCTGTCTAACATGACCGTTACTGACTATCTTCTGCCTTCTCCACAGTAGTCCTGTCTAACATGACCCTTACTGACTATCTTCTGCCTTCTCCACAATAGTCCTGTCTAACATGACCCTTACTGACTACATTCTGCCTTCTCCACAATAGTCCTGTCTAACATGACCCTTACTGACTACATTCTAACTTCTCCACAGTAGTCCTGTCTAACATGACCGTTACTGACTATCTTCTGCCTTCTCCACAATAGTCCTGTCTAACATGACCCTTACTGACTACATTCTAACTTCTCCACAATAGTCCTGTCTAACATGACCGTTACTGAACATCTTCTGCCTTCTCCACAATAGTCCTGTCTAACATGACCCTTACTGACTATCTTCTGCCTTCTCTACAATAGTCCTGTCTAACATGACCCTTACTGACTATCTTCTGCCTTCTCTACAATAGTCCTGTCTAACTTGACCCTTACTGACTATCTTCTGCCTTCTCCACAATAGTCCTGTCTAACATGACCCTTACTGACCATCTTCTGCCTTCTCCACAATAGTCCTGTCTAACATGACCCTTACTGACTATCTTCTGCCTTCTCCACAATAGTCCTGTCTAACATGACTCTTACTGACTATCTTCTGCCTTCTCCACAATAGTCCTGTCTAACATGACCCTTACTGACCATCTTCTGACTTCTCTACAATAGTCCTGTCTAACATGACCCTTACTGACTATCTTCTGCCTTCTCTACAATAGTCCTGTCTAACTTGACCCTTACTGACTATCTTCTGCCTTCTCCACAATAGTCCTGTCTAACATGACCCTTACTGACCATCTTCTGACTTCTCTACAATAGTCCTGTCTAACTTGACCCTTACTGACTATCTTCTGCCTTCTCCACAATAGTCCTGTCTAACATGACCCTTACTGACCATCTTCTGCCTTCTCCACAATAGTCCTGTCTAACATGGCACTTACTGACTATCTTCTGCCTTCTCCACAATAGTCCTGTCTAACATGACCCTTACTGACTACATTCTAACTTCTCCACAATAGTCCTGTCTAACATGACCCTTACTGACTATCTTCTGCCTTCTCCACAATAGTCCTGTCTAACATGACCCTTACTGACTACATTCTAACTTCTCCACAATAGTCCTGTCTAACATGACCCTTACTGACCATCTTCTGCCTTCTCCACAATAGTCCTGTCTAACATGGCCCTTACTGACTATCTTCTGCCTTCTCCACAATAGTCCTGTCTAACATGACCCTTACTGACTACATTCTAACTTCTCCACAATAGTCCTGTCTAACATGACCCTTACTGACTATCTTATGCCTTCTCCACAATAGTCCTGTCTAACATGACCCTTACTGACTATCTTCTGCCTTCTCCACAATAGTCCTGTCTAACATGGCCCTTACTGACTACATTCTAACTTCTCCACAGTAGTCCTGTCTAACATGACCCTTACTGACTATCTTCTGCCTTCTCCACAGTAGTCCTGTCTAACATGACCCTTACTGACTATCTTCTGCCTTCTCTACAATAGTCCTGTCTAACATGACCCTTACTGACTACATTCTAACTTCTCCACAATAGTCCTGTCTAACATGACCCTTACTGACTATCTTCTGCCTTCTCCACAATAGTCCTGTCTAACATGACCCTTACTGACTATCTTCTGCCTTCTCCACAATAGTCATGTCTAACATGACCCTTACTGACTATCTTCTTCCTTCTCCACAGTAGTCCTGTCTAACATGACCCTTACTGACTATCTTCTGCCTTCTCTACAATAGTCCTGTCTAACATGACCCTTACTGACTACATTCTAACTTCTCCACAATAGTCCTGTCTAACATGACCGTTACTGACTCCCTTCTGCCTTCTCCACAATACCCTCTGCCACCCTCTCTGTCCCCAGGTGATCAATGCCATAGAGCAGGACTACCGGCTGCCCCCTCCCATGGACTGCCCCTCGGCCCTGCACCAACTTATGCTGGACTGCTGGCAGAAGGACCGTAACGCCCGGCCACGCTTCACTGACATCGTCAACACCCTGGACAAGATGATCCGCAACCCAGCCAGTCTCAAACAAGTGGCCAGCGTCCCTGCAGTGTGAGTACACACATAGAAAAATATATGTAGGCTACCCCCCCCCCCCACCCCCCCCCCACACACACACACACACTCAACCCAGGCACACGCAGACTTCCTTAAACATGAAAGCCTATACCTCCACTCTGCACCATCAAAGCATCTCTCTCCTCTCTTTCTTTCTCTCTCCTTTTCTCTCACTTACTTGCCTTACTTACTCCTCCTCTCCCTCTCTCCTCCTCTCACTCACTCTCTCCTCCTCTTTCTCTCTTGTCCTCTCCCTCTCTCCTCTTCTCCTCCTTCAGGCCTTCCCAGCCCCTGTTGGACCGTTCTATCCCAGACTTCAACACCTTCAGTTCAGTTGGAGAGTGGCTGGGAGCCATCAAGATGAGCCAGTACAGAGACAACTTCCTCAACTCTGGCTTCACCTCCCTGCAACTGGTAGCACAGATGACCTCTGAGTGAGTCACACACACACATGCAGAGATGGCCATTATTTCTGTTACATGTATTTTAAGTATGTATTTCATTTACTTCTGAGTATTTTCTAATTGGTATTACACTGGGCTAAACTATGCTCCGATGTATTTTGTAGCAAGATACTTTTGAGAGCTGTAATTTGTGTTTTAAAAATACAAAATCATTTTACATACCATTTTTTGGTATCAGAAGTCTGATGGCACTATGGTGTGATAAGAGTGTCTGCTAAATTAACTAAGCATCCTAAGTATTATTCGCATGAGCTCCGCCCCGAAACAATGCCAATAATAATACCCAGTGTGCTTTGCAGTTCATTTTGGTATGTTCATTTTCACATCCAGTGACTTGCTCAATTAAGGTAGATAAACAACAACATATCACAGTCATAGTAAGTAAAATGTTTCTGTAACCGTTACTGAGAATGTTGTTGCTGTTCGGGATGGCATTTTGCAAAGATTTTGGTATTTTAAGACACAAAATACACATTTTAATTAAATACATGACAAAATACAGGTATTTTGTAATTGTGTTTTGTAACAGGCTCACACACGCATGCACGCACACACACACACACACACACAGAAACACACATGAACACTCGTGAGCAAGCATTCTTGTACACACGCACATTTCATCTAAAATCGATGATAATCCTGTCCAAATATAGGCTGTAAGAAACACCGCTTTCTGTGCATCTGGCTTCATAATGTTGTTTCTGAAATGTAGCATCATGATTTTAATCATCAAAGAGAGCAAACGCCAGATCTGAGAGGCAGACACATTGGGTTTGTTGTTTTCTTCTTCACACCCAGTGGCTAACAGTCCTGACATGACTTGGGGCTTTGGTTATCTGTGTAAATGTATTAGACACCAAATTAATGTCTGTTTATGTACTTGCTTCTTCATTACACACAATTGAGGCATTGCAGATACAGTACTTAATACATAGTATTGATATGTGTCCTCTCTCTCTCTCTCTCTCTCTCTCTCTCTCTCTCTCTCTCTCTCTCTCTCTCTCTCTCTCTCTCTCTCTCTCTCTCTCTCTCTCTCTCTCTCTCTCTCTCTCTCTCTCTCTCCTCTCTCTCTCTCTCTCTCTCTCTCTCTCTCTCTCTCTCTCTCTCTCTCTCTCTCTCTCTCTCTCTCTCTCTCTCTCTCTCTCTCTCTCTCTCTCTCTACCCCCTTCCACTCTCTCTCTCTCTACCCCCTTCCACTCTCTCTCTCTCTACCCCCTTCCACTCTCCCTCTTTCCAGAGACCTCCTCAGGATAGGTGTAACCCTGGCGGGCCACCAGAAGAAGATCCTGAGTAACGTTGCCTCCATGCGGGTCCAGATGAGCCAGTGCCAGTCGCCCACCACGATGGCATGACTGGAGGGGGCGCGGTGCCACGGGTCGGGCAGCATTCAGGCAGGCAGGGACTACAGCAGGAAGGACTACACCCCTCACCGAATGACCCCCAACCCGTTGGGACGCGCCAGGGTCGAGACTATCATCCTCATCTAATGGAACATCATAATTGCAGTAGACCAGGGTCCAGACCAATACTAACTCAATATCACCTTCCACTAATCTGAGTTATAATGAGTTATGATCCAGAGTTCAGTGGGTTCAGAGAATTTCTTTTCTAATCTTAGTCTGTGAGTTCTGGAGTCTGGAGTGAACAAATGATCATCCTAGTCTGAACTATCCATTGTCTGGAGTTCCATGGGTTCAGATACTTTTGTCACATCTTAATCTGTGGCCATGGACTATACTATCATCAATGGATTATCATCAGTGTGTAGGCCTGTGTAATTTCACATCTAGAGCCCATGGTATATAGAATATGATCGTATTGTACTGTAATCTAACCCCAGACCACCACAGGCTGACACGGTGATGGAGTCTGGGACTATCAGATGTATATCTTTACTGGATGACGGTAGACTGGAGAGGAGGACCAAGTGGAAGCCATTTTGAAGAGGAAGTTCATGTCATCAGAAGGTCTCTGATATGTCATTTGAACCCAGGCCTTCTTCAAAGACTAGTGAGGATGCTTGGCCTGGCTAGGAGCAGCCGTATGAAATGCGCGTAGAAAGAAAGCAATTCAAATTCACCATACATTGTCATTATACACACATACAGAAAATGATACAGAGGTATACAGTGGTGTATGGTTGATTTGGTTTGACCATTTCTCACCTATTTTTCACCTATTTTTTCTTCATTCAAAACTTTTGACATCTTGGAGATCTCCTCAAGGTCAACCGTTGAACTGGCGGGAAAGGAGAGCTTTTGAGACATTTGTTGATATCTTGTTTTGTTTTTTAACCATAAAAGCAGGGAACTCAGACCTCTCTTCCATTTTTTCACCTTAACACTACCTGTGGATGTCTGGGCTGATGGCCTTGCCAAAGGACTAGTGAAACGGCCTCGCCCAGATTCTGAGAATATATAAAAATATGTATATCTCTAACTAAATATGAATATATCTTCAGAATAAATCTTCATATTGAAGGTGATGTGTATGAATATGTATGTGCAAGACTCTCTCTGCTTGCATTTTTGGCAAAGATGACGTTTTTGTGCACTGAATTGTAATGGGGATGGACACATATAATGCTGAGGAGTCACAATCCTGAATGAACTTTGACCTGGAAATAAATGTACAAAGGACCATGTACAAATTACTGTTTCTGTAGATGTGTATAAAACAACTGTAGGGATAAAAAAACGTGACCAAAATGTCCATTCTCTGGAGAGCCCATGTTAAATGTGAGTGTATCCATGCCGTATCTTGCTGATGAGCACTTACTTGTACAGATTATGTTGTTTCTTCTTTATTTCTTTGTTTGTTGTTTGTGTTGGAGGGATTGGAACCGTCCAGAATGGGAAGGAGAGTGGAGAGTGTCTCGTCTCATCTGGCCAAATGTCAATGGTATGTATCTCCTATCGATCCTCATAGTAACTGTACTGGCAATGAATATCATACATCCTCACAGATGTGGATTATTGGGAAACAGTAACGGTAATGGAATAAATAATCTGAAAGATGATCATGGAGTTGCTGGGGTCAAGTTCAGGATTTCATTATAACTACATATCATTGCCATTTAAAACATCCCCTTCATTTTCCTAGACATTGTCTAGGCATTCTCGCTGAAGAATGGCATCATTTACTTCATATTTGGCCATTTTATGAATAGCCAATAAGCTAATCAAGACATCTCAGATTGGAGAGTTTTCCGTGTGTGTGTGTGTGTGTGTGTGTGTGTGTGTGTGTGTGTGTGTGTGTGTGTGTGTGTGTGTGTGTGTGTGTGTGTGTGTGTGTGTGTGAACGAACATCTGGGCCTGGCTTTGCCAACAGATGCCTGATGCCATCCTGATGAACACACAGACTTAAAAAGCTTACAGAGGCACACACACACACACACACACACACACACACACACACACACACACACACACACACACACACACACACACACACACACACACACACACACACACACACACACACACACACACACACACACACACACACACACACACACTGCGGTCAGTCCCCCATGGCCAGCTAGAGCTGAGCCACTGAATTATCTCTCCAGACCACTACAGTGTCACCATATGGATAGCCTCGGTGTTAGGAGGAGAGGATGTAGCGCCTCCAAGGAGTTCTGCTCATACATTATTCCACCACACACCTGTTACCTTAAGTGGCTAGCTTAATAGCTATTATGATAGTACACTGAAATCAAAGTTTGTTGTAAGTATAGGTAAGTTACGTTCCACATACTTTGTCCACTATTCATTTATATGTCCATAATGGGGTGAAAACTTCCACTTAAGTCAAATTTTCACTGGTTGTTAGGATTTGTACCAATGTCTATACGTGGAACACACTCTATTGTAATTGGTGGGAAAGGCCTATTCTTAAGATGGAGGCTACTGATGACATGAATGCTTTTTGATGGCGTTTGAGAGAGAGTATTCTTTTGAGTATGTTTAAGATGGTGGTCTAGGAGGTGAAGCTGACGTGAGGGGTCTAACGGGTACATAGGGTTGATTGTACTACTATGCTAGCAGGCTGTGATTGGTGTAGTGTAGTCTCAAACTAAATCACACTGGATCTCAACTATGTCTGACAGCAAGGTGTAGGAACCTGCTGGTTCATGATAGGTTGAACTGCTCTGATGAATGTGACTCGGCCAAAGTGAATAACCCCGGTGTTAACCCCGGTGTCCTGGCTAAATTCCCAATCTGGCCCTCAAACCATCATGGTCACCTAATAATCCCCAGTTTACAATTGGCTCATTCATCCCTCTCCTCTCCCCTGTAACTATTCCCCAGGTCGTTGCTGCAAATGAGAATGTTTTCTCAGTCAACTTACCTGGTAAAATAACGGTAAAAAAAAATACTTGTTTTATTACCAATCAAATAAAGGAGCCGAATGAAGACACTGATCGACAGGAATATCCACTTCATTAAAGCAGGAATTCAATGTAAAAGTAACTACTCACCGCTGTTAAAGATACAGCTATAATCAGTAGCAGTGAATTATGACTTATGAATCACATATAGCCATAATAATTACAGTGCATTTGTCTGAGAACCCTGTTGATTTCAGTGACAGCAGAGGGGAAAGGCAGTTGATTATCTACAGATTAAGCCCATGTATAAAGTTGTAACACAAAACACCTTAACATCATTGTAACTTATTGCATCGATCCATTGTAACAGCATCCTCAGGTGTCGTGTAATGACAAACTACTGCTTCCCCAAACACAGTTATCCTAGCCTGCTGTTACCACTAACCAGCATCGGACAGCGTTGGGCTATTATTTTAGGAGGAGTGTGGATCCATGACTAAGACTGAGGTACCCACCGTGTCATCTGAAATTAGAAATCGATGGCAGCCCATTAGCAGGTTATTAAGTATCCTCAACCCCTTTACCCTTTCCTTCTCCCCTCTGTCTCATCTCTCCACCCCTCACTTGATCCTCATCTTGGCCAGGCTCCAGCTCATTTATCCGGGGTGTAACGAACCTGTCTCGGGCCCAGGTCTGGGTGTGGGTTTAGGTCTGGGCATCGCCAGGCCTGGCTGGCTTGAGCTAGGACTGAGAAATGACCTCTATCTGGATCACTGCTCCAGTGCACAAGGCAGACATGGGACCAGGCCACCTGCTGGGGCCTCAAAGTCTGGCACAGGTCTGATCAGCCGCAGGGAAAGAGATGGATGGAGCTTGGTCCAGGCATACACGTGCACACATGCACACACGCAAACAGACTGATACAGGCAAAGATGCACACACACAGGCACACACACAACACACTATTGGCTCCCTCACGGCTTCTCCACCACAGCTCTTGATGAAGAGAGAGTGGGTCAGGACCTGACAGTGTGTGTCTGTGAGGGAAAACGAGAGGGAATGAGAGAAGAGAGGAAGTTGGCAGACTATAAAACAGTAGCACTATTCTTTGAAGTAAGGTATATTGGATATAATATATCCTGTATATATATATATAATTTTTGTAGTGCAGCCTATAATATAGACCTAAGACCACCTGAGTTGTTTCAATAAACCCTGTGATAATCTATACATTAACCTCGTTAGGTTGACACCTAGCAGTTCAAATTCCTTTCAACATCATTCACACAAGCCCGGAGTACGCTACACATATACATAATTAATCAGAAGAATAAATGGTTATTTACTCAATGCAAGGATCTCATTTCAATCAATTAGCTACGCTTCCATTCAACCACGTCTCAAGTATTTGCCATGCAACATGTCTGTGTGAATGAGATGACAGTGCAGTCTGTAATTCCCATTTTTCTAATTTTTCCATTTGCTAATGTTTGTCTTAGTAAAATGCTGACTCTAATAGCATTCCACTTCAATATTGTGACATGAAAAAGCAATCAGTGCTCTCTCCATAAAAGCCATTTCAGAATTTGCTGTCATTGTCCCATCCACTCCTCTTACAAAACAGTTGCCTGATTTACTTCATATATATTCAAAAATGTAAAAGGACTGTTGTGTGGATTATTTAAGTAATATGGCCCAGGCGGTGTGGTATATGGCCAATATACCACGGCTAAGGGCTGTTCTTAGCACGACACACCATGGAGTACCTGAATACACCCCTTAGCCGTCGTATATTGGCATTATACCACACCCCCTGGACCATATTGCCCGAGGTGCCTTATTGCTATTATAAACTGGTTACCAACTTAATTAGAGCAGTAAAATAAATGTTTTGTCATACACAAGGTATACGGTTTGATATACCATGGCTTTCAAACAATCAGCATTCAGGGATCGAACCACCAGTTTAATACACTGCTCAAAAAAATAAAGGGAACACTTAAACAACACAATGTAACTCCAAGTCAATCACACTTCTGTGAAATCAAACTGTCCACTTAGGAAGCAACACTGATTGACAATAAATGTCACATGCTGTTGTGCAAATGGAATAGACAAAAGGTGGAAATTATAGGCAATTAGCAAGACACCCCCCAAAACAGGAGTGATTCTGCAGGTGGTGACCACAGACCACTTCTCAGTTCCTATGCTTCCTGGCTGATGTTTTGGTCACTTTTGAATGCTGGCGGTGCTCTCACTCTAGTGGTAGCATGAGACGGAGTCTACAACCCACACAAGTGGCTCAGGTAGTGCAGTTCATCCAGGATGGCACATCAATGCGAACTGTGGCAAAAAGGTTTGCTGTGTCTGTCAGCGTAGTGTCCAGAGCATGCAGGCGCTACCAGGAGACAGGCCAGTACATCAGGAGACGTGGAGGAGGCCGTAGGAGGGCAACAACCCAGCAGCAGGACCGCTACCTCCGCCTTTGTGCAAGGAGGTGCACTGCCAGAGCCCTGCAAAATTACCTCCAGCAGGCCACAAATGTGCATGTGTGTGTGTGTGTGTGTGTGTGTGTGTGTGTGTTAATGTTCCCTTTATTTTTTTGAGCAGTGTACTTTGGTATAAGATTTTACAATGCCATCTGTTTTGATTTGTCCCGTCTCTGTCTGAAAAGTGGGCCTTTTTAGAGTGTGTCCATTCCTTCTGATGATTGCGGTTGCAGACATGTCGAGGCTAATCCATGTTTTGGAAAGTGTTGATTTGTTTCATTTAAAGATTAACACAAACAGCTAATTCCTCTATCTCTGTGTTCTTGTATTTCAGATGATGCACACACACACACACACACACACACACACACACACACACACACACACACACACACACACACACACACACACACACACACACACACACACACACACACACACACACACACACACACACACACACACACACACACACACATACACACACATACACACAGCAGGCCCAGCATTGCTCAGGACAGCCAATAAGGATGAAGACAGCACGACAGGGAAGTTGACCTCACTTTACGGTACACACAGACGAAGGAACCACATTTGTTTGTTTGTGTGTTTGATTTTCTTTTGTGTCTCTCTGTATAGCTACCACTTGTATATTGTGACGAGTATGTGTCCGAGTTTGTAAACTGTAACTTTCTGAGAACTATTGTACTAAAAATGCACTCAATAAACGCCTTGGAAAACAAGTAAATCACCGGCAGTCCCAGACTCTCTAAACAATTATGATTATTCCAGTTTTTTCCACTTCTATTGTGAGAACAGAGCAAAATAGTTCAAAGTTATTATTCAATAACACAACAGAGCCATGCTGTCACTGAAATGCATGAGGCTGAGAAGCTGAAGGATAATGCTTTTGTGAATAATGCTTTTCGATTATATTGGGGGCGAAATAAGCAGCTCTTGTCACTCCTGTCACTCGCCCACGCGCGCACACACACACACACACACACACACACACACACACACACACACACACACACACACACACACACACACACACACACACACACACACACACACACACACACACACACACACACACACACACACACACACACACACACACACACACCTGTCACCATTGCACCACTGTAAAAAGCCATCAAGTCGCTAATAAACAAGACATCACTCCAAATCCACAGAAACTTCCTAAGAAATCAACACTGAGCGTTGCCAAGAAAAATGACAATATTGAGACAAACTAGCTGAAATGAACCTCTCCCGCTCTCCCTACTCACGCTCACACTGTAGTGTGTGTTGGCAGACTGAAGCCTGTAGGGCTCCTACACAGGAGAATGTGTTGTACCACAGTAATTAAATGGTTAATGAAGTGACTCATAAGGCATGGGGACAACACTCACTGCACTGCTCCTTCATATTAGTTGGTAATTGATTGATAGCATCCTGTTCGTTATAAGAGAGAGAAGTGCGATGATTTTGCCATGGAAGGGAGAATAAAATTGAAAGGAGGTGTAAAAGCGACCTGTTACATGATGAGGCATTGAATCAATAATTTATTTCCAAGTTTATTGGCAATGGATTTTGTTCTATACAACTTGAAGAGGGTTGTGCCAGCTAACACAACATACAAGCCACTTTCCACTTTGGTTCTAAACTGTCACAACAGTGAACCTGAAGACATTAAGGCATGGATTCAATCCAATCACACGTTGTCCACAATGCACATTTTAAAGGCAATGTTCCCACTTTCACGGAGACCACATTCACGGTAAATGCTGCATAAAAGTACAGACTCAGAGCTATAAAATGGTACATCATACACTGCAGTTGAGGAACAATGGGAAATTAATTCTGCTTTGAAAGTTAATAAACTTGAAACCCACTTTCGAGAAAATGACCTTTGAATATTTGGGTGTCTACACCTATTCAGCATCATTCATACCCTCTTGAGCCTTAGTTAGCCACAACCATCTCTTACGGATTCACATGTGACGCCATGTGCTAAACAGAGTGAGAAGTGTACTAAACAACCAAAAACGTAAATACTAAAAGTGGTGAAAGTATTGGCCTACAATAAGGAAAAACTCCAGGTAAAACTCCAGGTAAAATGTCCTAATCTGACTTTGGTGCAGGTCATGTTGTTATTCACATCACCCTCTCTGGTAAAAACACTTAATCAAATAAAATCTAGGTTTATTTGTCACGTGCACAGGATACAGAAGGTGTTACTTGCATATTTGCATAGTAGGAATATGTACCTCCTGAGTGGCGCAGCGGTCTAAGGCACTAAGGTTCGATCCCAGGCTGTTTCACAAACGGCCGTGATCGGGAGTCCCATAGGGTGGCGCACAATTGGCCCAGCGTCGTCCGGGTTGTGGGAGGTTTGGACATGGGGGGCTTTACAAGTAGGCCGTCATTGTAAAGAAGTATTTGTTCTTAACTGATTGCCTATTAAAACAAAAATTTATAATTTTTTTTTTAAAAACAGAAAGAGTCCAGACACTATTAGATTATGCTTTACATGGCAGACAAATCCAAACTATTAGATGATGCTTACCCAGACAAACTTGGGACCCTGGGACTAAACACCTCCCTCTGTGTAACGTTCGTCATATTCCTCCTCCTCGGATGAGGAGGAGTATGGATCGGACCAACACGCAGCGAGGTATGCAGACATAAAGAATTTATTAACAAGACGAACACTGACACGAAATATACCCCACTCAAGGTGCAAACTCCGGGCGCACCCCTAAAACTCAAGGGGAGGGTCTGGGTGGGCATCTGTCCGCGGTAGCGGCTCCGGCACAGAACGAGGAGACCACTCCACCATTGTTTTTGTCCCCCTCCTTAGCTTCCATTGAGTGGTGACCCTCGCCCCCGACCATGTTCCAGGAACCTTCACCAAGGCCCCTCCTAAATATAGACAACTCAGGACAGAGAGGTAGCTCAGGACAGAGACGTAGCTCAGGACAGAGACGTAGCTCAGGACAGAGAGGTAGCTCAGGACAGAGGGGTAGCTCAGGACAGAGGGGTAGCTCAGGACAGAGGGGCAACTCCGGACTGAAGGACAGCTCCGGACTAGATGCAGCTCATGACTGGAGGGCAGTACATGACTGGAGGGCAGCTCATGACTGGAGGGCAGCTCATGACTGGAGGGCAGCTCATGACTGGAGAGCAGCTCATGACTGGAGGGCAGCTCATGACTGGAGGGCAGCTCATGACTGGAGGGCAGCTCATGACTGGCGGGCAGCTCATGACTGGCGGGCAGCTCATGACTGGCGGGCAGCTCATGACTGGAAGGCAGCTCATGACTGGAGGGCAGCTCCTGACTGGCTGGCGGCTCTGGCAGCTCCTGACTGGCTGGCGGCTCTGGCAGCTCCTGACTGGCTGGCGGCTCTGGAAGCTCCTGACTGGCTGGCGGCTCTGGCAGCTCCTGACTGGCTGCCGGCTCTGGCAGCTCCTGACTGACGGACGGCTCTAGCGGCTCCTGAATGACGAACGGCTCTGACGGCTCGGGACAGACGGGCGGCTCTAACGGCTCGGGACAGACGGGCGGCTCTAACGGCTCGGGACAGACGGATGGCTCAGATGGCTCTGGGCAGACGGATGGCTCAGATGGCGCTGGGCAGACGGATGGCTCAGATGGCGGTCGGCAGACGGATGGCTCAGATGGCGCTGGGCAGACGGATGGCTCAGATGGCGCTGGACAGACGGATGGCTCAGATGGCACTGGGCAGGCAGGCAGCTCAGACGGCGTTGAGCAGATGAGCAGTGCAGGCGGCGTTGAGCAGACGAGCAGTGCAGGCGGCATTGGGCAGACGAGCAGTGCAGGCGGCGTTGAGCAGACGGCCGACTCTAACCTGCTGAGAGGCACAGTAGGCCTGGTGCGTGGTGCCGGAACTGGTGGTACCGGACTGGAGACACGCACCTCAAGGCTAGTGCGGGGAGCAGGAACAGGGCACACTGGTTTCTCAAAGCGCACTATAGGCCTGGTGCGTGGTGCCGGAACTGATGGTACCGGACTGAAGGCACGCACCTCAGGGCGAGTGCGGGAAGAAGGAACAGTGCGTACAGGGCTCTGGAGACGCACAGGAGGCTTGGTGCGTGGTGCCGGAACTGGTGGCACTGGGCTGGAGACACGCACCATAGGGAGAGTGTGTAGAGGAGGAACAGGGCTCTGGAGACGTACTGGAGGAGACGTACCATCCGCCCTGGCTGGATCTTCACCTTAGCCCGCCAGATGTGGGGAGCTGAGATGTTGCGCACCGGGCTAAGCATACGCACCGGGGACACCGTGCGCTCCACCACATAACACGGTGCCTGCCCGGGACGACGCCCTCTCTCTCCACTGGAAGCACGGCTGGGAGAGCTGTAGCAGCGAGCTGGCAGAGGACGTGCAGGACTAGGAAGGCGCACAGGAGGCCTGGTGCGTGAGGCTGGCACAGTCTTAACCAGACGGCTAGTACGCACCTCAGGACGAGTATGGAGAGCTGTTCCCGGTGACATCAACTCCCCGACACGTTCAGTCGGGCGAATGTCGTGCCTCATGCACCAAACCAGCACCTCCCTCATAACTCTCTCCTCCAATTTCCCCATTAACTCCTTCACTGTCTCTGCGTCGCTCACCTCCAATTCCGCACTGACCGGCTCCTTACGGTAAGCAAGGGGAGTTGGCTCAAGGCTCCTACTTGACCCAGCTACACTCCCTTTTAGCCCCCCCAAGACATTTTTGGGTGAGCCTCTCGGGCTTCCAGCCGCTCTGCCTTGCTAGCGCCTCATAATGCCGCCTCTCCGCTTTCGCTGCCTCCAGCTCCGCTTTGGGGAGCTGGAGGCAGCCTCTGGCTCTGCCCAGGGTCCTTCTCCGTCTAGGATTTCCTCCCATGTCCATTCCTCCTTGTACCGCTGCTGCTGTCGCTGCTGCCCGTTACCCCGCTACTTGATCCTTTGTTGGTGGGTAATTCTGTAACGTTCGTCATATTCCTCCTCCTCGGATGAGGAGGAGCATGGATTGGACCAACACGCAGCGAGGTATGCAGACATAAAGAATTTATTAACAAGACGAACACTGACACGAAATACACTTGAATAGAATACAAAACAACAAAACGACGTAGACAGACCTGAACTTGAGAACTTACATAAACACGAAGAACGCACGAACAGGAAAGACTAGCCAAACGAACGAACAAACGAAACAGTCCTGTGTGGTAGACACAGACACAGGAACAATCACCCACAAACAAACAGTGAGAACAGCCTACCTTAATATGGTTCTCAATCAGAGGAAACGTCAAACACCTGCCTCTAATTGAGAACCATATCAGGCAACACATTTAACCCAACATAGAAACACATAACATAGAATGCCCACCCCAACTCACGCCCTGACCAACTAAACACATACAAAAACAACAGAAAACAGGTCAGGAACGTGACACTCTGCAACCTGGACTTCCTGACAGGCCGCCCCCAGGTGGTAAGGGTAGGTAACAACACATCTTCCACGCTTCTCCTCAAAACGGGGGCCCCGCAGGGGTGCGTGCCCAGTTCCCTCCTGTACTCCCTGTTCACTCATGACTGCATGGCCAGGCATGACTCCAAAACCATCAATAAGTTTGCCGATGACACAAAAGTGGTAGGCCTGATCACCAACAACGACGAGACAGCATAAAAGGAGGAGGTCAGAGACCTGGCCATGTGGTGCCAGGCAAACAACCTCTCCCTCAACGTGATCAAGACAAAGGAGATGATTGTGGACTACAGGAAAAGGAGGACCGAGCACACCCCCATTCTCATCGACGGGGCTGTAGTGGAGCAGGTTGAGGGCTTCAAGTTCCTTGGTGTCCACATCACTAACAAACTAACATAGTCCAAGCACAACAGAACCTATTCCCCCTCAGGAGACTGAAAAGATTTGGCATGTGTCCTCAGATCCTCAAAAGGTTCTACAGCTGCACCACACCATCGAGAGCATCCTGACTGGTTGCATCACTGCCTGGTATGGCAATTGCTCGGCCTCCGACCGCAAGGCACTACAGAGGGTAGTGCGTACGGCCCAGTCCCAAAAAATTGTCTAAGACTCCAGCCACCCTAGTCATACTGTCAGCGATTAGATGAATGAATAAGCGGAGTCAGGCGCAGGACACAGGTTTGAGCAATAATTTGAATTTACTCAAAATTGTAAGCAATGTTCCAACAAGTAAAAATACAAAATCCAGAGCACAAAGAACGAGCCCACATGACAATAACAATCACTCACAAAACAGAAAGGGAAGCCAGAGGGTTAAATAAGGAACATTGATTATGGAATGGAAACAAGGTGTGTATAATGAAGACAAAACAAAACAAAAATGAAACAATGGATCGGTGGTGACTAGAAAGCCGGTGACGTCGACCACCAAATGCCGCCCGAACAAGGAGAGGAACCAACTTCGGCGGAAGTCGTGACACATACACTGTTTTCTCTGCTACCGCACGACAAGTGGTACCGGGGCGCAAAGTCTAGGTCCAAGATGCTTCTAAACAGCTTCTACCCCCAAGCCATAAGACTACTGAACATCTAATCAAATGGCTACCCAGACTACTTATATTGCCCCCCCACTTTTACGCTGCTGCTATTCTCTGTTGTTATCTATTCATATGTCAATTTAAAGCTCTACCCACATGTGTATATTACCTCAATTACCTCGACTAAACGGTGACCCCGCACATTGACTCTGTACCGGTACCCCTGTATATAGCCTCGCTATTGTTATTTTACTGCTGCTCTTTAATTATTTGTACTTTTTTGGGGGGGGGTGGGTATTTTTCTTTAACTTCTACTTCCTCCCAATCCCGGATCCGGGAGCACCCCCATCAGTAAAAAAGCTGACTAGCATAGCCTAGCATAGCGTCACAAGTAAATAGTAGCATCTAAATATCATTAAATCACAAGTCCAAGACACCAGATGAAAGATACACATCTTGTGAATCCAGCCATCATTTCTGATTTTTAAAATGTTTTACAGGGAAGACACAATATGTAAATCTATTAGCTAACCACGTTAGCAAAAGACACAACTTTTTTTACTCCACCATTTTTTTCCTGCATAGGTAGCTATCACAAATTCGACCAAATAAAGATATAAATAGCCACTAACCAAGAAACAACTTCATCAGATGACAGTCTGACAACATATTTATTGTATAGCATATGTTTTGTTAGAAAAATGTGCATATTTCAGGTATAAATCATAGTTTACCATTGCAGCCACCATCACAACTCTCACCAAAGCGACTAGAATAACTACAGAGAGCAACGTGAATTACCCAAATACTCATCATAAAACATTTCTGAAAAATACACAGCATACAGCAAATGAAAGACAAAGATCTTGTGAATCCAGCCAATATTTCAGATTTTTTAAGTGTTTTACAGCGAAAACACAATATAGCATTATATTAGCTTACTACAATAGCCAACCACACAAAAGCATTGATTCAAGCCAAAAATAACGATAACGTATAAACCAGCAAAAGATATACATTTTTTTCACTAACCTTCTCAAACTTCTTCACATGACAGTCCTATAACATCATATTACACAATACATATAGAGTTTGTTCGAAAATGTGCATATTTAGCGGCACAAATCATGGTTATACAATATGAATAGCAGCCAAAAAGCAAACAAAATGTCGGGAGAAATCTTGGGAGAGGCACCTATTCTAATCGATAACTAATCATAAACTTGACTAAAAAATACAGGTTGGACAGCAAATGAAAGTTACATTAGTTCTTAATGCAATCGCTGTGTTAGATTTTTAAAATTAACGTTACTACAACATACAGCGTGCGTTAAAGCGAGACCGCACATAGATTATTGGCAGAATATGTGTTCTACATTTTTCAACAGAACAACGATTTAACATAATATATAGTTCTTACTTTTTGATGAACTCCCATCAGAATCTTGGGCAAGGTGTCCTTAGTCCAAAATAATCGTTGCTTGGTTGTAGATTGTCCTCTTCAACATTCGAATTAGCAGTTAACATTAGCCATGTGGCAAAGACGTGTCCGACTCACTAAAACGCAGGACAAATAAATATCCGAAAATCGCAATATACCGATATAAACTGATATAACTCGGTTTAATATAACAACATTATGATGTCTTTAACACCTATATCAAATAAAAACAAAGTCGGATATATCTAAGGCCTATAACCGGAGCGTTCTAGAACCACAGCCAGAGCTCCTTTCTGCGTCAGGGCGAAGAGGAGAAATGGGGAACCCCACGTTGCCAGGCCATTTATAACCTCTCAGTTCTGCCTAGCAACTCCATTTCAATTCTCACTATTCGCTGACACCCAGGGGAAGAGGTATGCAGTGCATCTCAACCAATAGAAGACAGGCAGATTTATAAACAGATCTCAGAACAGCAAGCAGATTTCAGCATTCTCACATCCTCATAGGAGTCCAGTTCTGTTTTACTCACAGATATAATTCAAACGGTTTTAGAAACTAGAGAGTGTTTTCTATCCAATAATAATAATAATATGCATATTGTACGAGCAAGAATATAGTACGAGGCAGTTTAATTTGGGAACTAAATTATTACAAAGTGCAAACAGCACCCCCTATTGAGAAGAAGTTTTAAACTGCATTGTTGGTTAAGGGCTTGTCAGTAAGCATTTCACTGTAAGGTCTACACCAGTTATATTTCAGGCATGTGATGAATACAATTTGATTTGATTGTCTCAATTGAATGGTCATGTGAAAGAAATGCTATAACCCCCCCCAGCCACATCTAGCTAAGTTGATGGGTCACTATTGTCTAGACATGTACACATGTTCATGAAATACAATAGATAGCCGTAATCACCCCCAGACACACCTGGCTAGCTTAAGGGGTTATATAATCACCTGGTGAAGTGGAGTCTTTTGTTTAGACATGTAGCTAGCTAGCCAATAATGAACCAGCATAATCCCAACTCATATTACTACCAATACAAACTAATTGTTATAGTATGAATCTGCAGGTAGCTAAAGCTAACCAACTAGGTTCAATGTTAGCTAGCTAGCTAGAACTAGGCTTTAACTAGCAATTCAAATAGTTTTCTGATTCTAATAGTATTACTACACAGATCATTCACGCAATGTTAGCTAGTGAGCCAGCAAGCTAACGTTCGCTAGCTAGCTAACAGTACGCTTCAACTTGCAGTGAAAACAACTTTGCGACAAAAATATAAACTTATAGTATCTGAAAGTTTTGCCCATAGACCTGGGCAAAAAAATATTGAAATTCTCAATTTGGTGTGCTTTTTATTCAAAGACTTGATCTGTGTCCTATATTATTCAGAACAGTATGATGTCACCTCAGAGAGTCATCCAAAGCATCCTCCCACTCCTCTCCCAAGGCTGTGATTGGATAAGAATCAGAAGAGGTTAGAATTGCTTCGCATCATCATAGGGCACGATATAACCCATCCTGTAACATACTGTAACACACTCCATCTCTCACAGAAAATACTTTAATTGCCAGGACCTATTGCAAGGACGCACAGGCCACTTTATTGCACTTGTAGAGCTCTACTGAGTCAATTAAAGAAGTGTAATGGCTATTTCTATGGGTAATGCTCTGTGAGGAATGGCGTTTCCGAAGCCTTTGTTTTAATTGATACTGTTTGTTACTTTAATTGTAGTGATTAAAGTGAGAGAGCCGTAGAGGCATAAGCACCCAACTCAAGGAGGAATACATTACATTAGACGTGCATTGATATAATGTGTGTGTGTGTGTGTGTGTTGTCTTTGAGAAATGTATTTGATCTGTGCCACGGAGTTTATCTACAAGTGAAGAAGGCAGTGCTACTCTATTCGGTATTAATGTCACTGAGAGGAAGTTTGAGAAGTGACTTCTCAGCAGAGAATCTTTGCCTTAATCAATATTTCCTGAGCAATCAACTGCAAAATAAAGGATTGTTGCCCAGCGGTATCGCGGCACTCCTGTAGAGAGGAGAGAGAGGAAGAGGAAGAAAGAAAAAGAGAAAGAAGAGAGAGAGATAAAGAAGAGCTATTCCAATGTGGAGATCAGAGTAAAGAAACAGAACAACAAGGAGAGAGAGAAAGAAGAGAGAGAGGGCGAGAGAGAAAGAAGAGAGAGAGAGCGAGAGAGAAAGAAGAGAGAGAGAGCGAGAGAGAAAGAAGAGAGAGAGAGCGAGAGAGAAAGAAGAGAGAGAGAGCGAGAGAGAAAGAAGAGAGAGAGAGCGAGAAAGAAGAGAGAGTGAGCGAGAGAGAAAGAAGAGAGAGAGAGCGAGCGAGAAAGAAGAGAGAGAGAGCGAGAGAGAAAGAAGAGAGAGAGAGAGAAAGAAGAGAGGGAGAGCAAGAGAGAGAAAGAAGAGAGAGAGAGAGCGAGAGAAAGAAGAGAGAGAGCGAGAGAGAAAGAATAGAGAGAGAGCGAGAGAGAAAGAAGAGAGAGAGAACGAGAGAGAAAGAAGAGAGAGAGAGCGAGAGAGAAAGAAGCGAGAGAGGGGGGAGAGAGAGAGATAGAGATGAAAATGCATAGATGAGAGAGGCAGATAGAAAGAAAGAGAGAATATATATACTTCACACTATTCTATTATGACAAAGCCACAACTTTTTTACATCACACATGTTATGACCAAGGTATCAGCGTAACCATAGAGAACGGTGTGTTGTCCTCGGTGATCGTCCAGGGCCTAAGTGTAATCTTTCCAAGCCATGCTGGGCGGCTGCTGGGTCTCCCTAAGCTCCCCTCTCTCTCTTTCTATTACAGCTGTAGGATGTGAATATGCTTTGGCTTGCTGTAGAAAGTGTAACTGTGTTTGTAGAATGATCTCTATCCTCAATATTTCCTCACACTGGTTCAAAGATTACTTCTTAAGGTGTCATTGGCCAGAGCTCATGTATATATTTTTTATTTTACCTTTATTTAACTAGGCAAGTCAGTAAAGAACAAATTCTTATTTTCAATGACGGCCTAGGAACAGTGGGTTAACTGCCTTGTTCAGGGGCAGAACGACCGATTATTACCTTGTCAGCTCAGGGATTCAATCTTGCAGCCTTTCAGTTACAAGTCCAACGCTCTAACCACTAGGCTACCCTGCCGCCCCTACATAAGCATGTATCATTGTGTTTTGTGTGCGTGTGTTTGTGTGTGAGAGTAAGCGGGAGTGTATGCATGTGTGCCTGTGTGTCCTTTTGTGTCCGTGTGTTTTTCCCTTCCCTACCTATCTGCGTGTGTGGTCCTTCTGAGGCCAACCCGGTCAACCCAGTATACTTCTTAAACTCAGCAGAGATATAATGGCCTCAGAAGCAACTAATGAGATCCGGCAGATGACTGTACAGTGTAATTTGTTCTCTTATATAAACAGCGGTGGGGAGCATTCAGAGGCTACTTCCCAAATTACACCCTATTCCCTATATAGTGCACTACACTACATGGGCCCTGGTCAAAATATGTATATAGAATAGGGTGCCATTTGGGATGCAGACAGAGTGCTCTTACTCATGATGTCTTTGGATGCTGTGTGGTCTGGCTAAGGACTTATTGACCCTCAGCCACTTTGTTGTTTGTTTGCTTACTGCCTACAAATGAAAGACAAATTTCAAATTTTCCTCAGTTTCTTTCTCGTTTCAAAGGATTTACCATAGATGAATAACATTGGAGGTAGAATGTGGTACTCATTTTGTCTTTGTATTTTCTATGATCAGAGATAGATGATTTGTTGCTTTATTTTATGCACTGTGTAGTTAATAATGACTTGAAATACTCTAGTCCTTTGGTTAAACAGGATCACTGTTGCAGGATTTGAATGGTAGCTTTCATAATGGTGAAGATATGTCTCCCTTTTAGAAGCACAGAGCCTGGGTTAAACGAGATGTCTCGGAGGAGTTCATCAAATTTAATTATGCTACATATAATTACCAAAAGCTATCTTGTATGGGGTTGAAATAGTCATTTCAGAGGGAGATGTTGGCACCTGCAGGGCTAAGACATTATTTAAAGAAAGAGGGAGGAGAGGGGGAGAGAGGGAGGGGGAGAGAGAGAGAGAGAGGGCAAAAGAGAGAGGGAGATATAGAAGGAGAGAGGAGAGAATACTCTACTGGGAAAACTGGTAGTTGCTCCATGATGGTCGGTCATTTTGTCATTCAGAAAGTAAGTGATAATTTCAAGTAGTGCTTAATGTTCATAAAAAGTCCTTGATGGATTTGCAGTTACAGTCTAGCCAAAAAAGCAGATTGCAACATTGGCATAGTGGTGGAGGGAGTGAGTAAGGAGAACGGTGAGAAGAGAATAAAGCTGGGTTATGACTGGGCGAAGATCAAGGCCTCCCATGGGGGCACGGAGGGGGATGTCAACCCCCCTCATCCCCCACCACCCTCCTCCTCAATACACCCTGCTGGTAGTAATCCCTCATAGAGCCCATTTCAGCCCCGCCTGCCTTCGATCCCCTTTCCTAAAATCAATGAAATATTTTCCCACAGAAATAAGAAGTAAAATGGGCTGAAGATCTGATCTGTCGTCAAGGTCTTTTTAATTAGAATCCACCAAAAATATCCATTGTTTTTAAGAGAAAGCAGAGGAGGAGGAGGTGTAACAATAGAGGGACAGAAGGATGAAGGTCGCTTTCTACCCACTACCAAACAGACTTCAAACAGAACCTTACAACCCTCGGAACATCGATACATTCTTTAGTAAAGCTCTGCGACTGACTCGGTGACATCATAACATGTTCCAAAGTCGCCTCTCTCACACAACACCCCATGCCAAAACCTAAAAGCCTTTATTTTATCGTTCTGCTGTCTCAAACTCAAGTGTTGTGAAGAGAGACATGCCACAGTGATTTATAGTCCTCAACCTTCAAAGCATTTCCGAAGTCCCCCAAAAATGTTGGCACCTCTCCCCATCTCACCTCAACGTCTCGGTATGCCATTGTCCTCCCAAAGTAAAGACAGCAACGCAAACCTTTCCCAACACCCTTGGCTATCTCCAATCTACAGAATACCCTTAACTTCACTGACCATTCAGAGGAGACGAGCTACATCTGCTAGCTGAACATGAAATACAATAACAACCTTTCCTTTGGTAATGAGGTCATAGAGATATGTAAACTCCTAACTCCAGCTCTGATGTCAGAAGGGCATATCAGTTGTTATCTGATGGATAGCAGCCTGAGGCATCTAATTAGACTATTTCCCATCCTTCATTAGTTCATTGTTCATCCCATCGACTACTTAACAAATGGTAGCCATTATCTTAATTGTGCAATGGTAAACAGTTGTTAGCTAAAACTGTATGTTTGTCTGTCTATGTGTATCTGCATGCTGTATGACCCAGACATTTTTTTCTGAACATATTACATTCAAGTAATCATCATCAACCTCAAAGCTGTAGAGACAAGTCCTCTCAGGCTATACGAAGACCATCATTCCTATGAAGCCTGGGAGAGAGCCATAGTGTAACATACAGTATGTTTACGCTACAGTACAGTACGCTAAGATACGGAGAGGAAGAGAACATCCACTAATGACTATTGTAGCTATCAGAGCACCTGAAGTCCAAGCACAGATCCTCATAGACACGAGAGGTACTTGTGGCAAAGAAGGGGGTCGAGTGATAAATGGCAGATATGTGAGAGCAGAACTAATAAATGGGCTCTGCCCGATCACTAAAATGGCCACCCCGATCAGAACTACAGATCACAAAATGGCCGACTGCCAAAACCACAAGTCCCAGAAGCAAGGGGAACCCACAGAAGGTGGAGCCGACACACAGATAAAGGGTCAAGGAAAACCAGGAAGAGGAAGTGAGGGCTGGAAGGATCTGTGAACCATAGAGAAAGAGACAATAGATATTGGCTGGATTTACTGTGTATGAGCTGGACTGTTTTGGACTTACCTGTTGGCGTTTGGACCTGGACCTACTGAGAACCCGATTCGTGTACCGAACCCTGCTATCCTTGACCTTGCCTACGACCTGGGTGGACCAGGACGGAGAGACAAACACACAGGTACTGTCCTGTTCGAAAGAACTCTCATTCTGGGGTAATTTGGTGACAGTTTCCCACTTAATTTGTGACAAATGCTCATAACCTTGAAGAGGTTTGCCACACGTGGTAGGAGAATGTGGGCATATGGACTAACCATTCCGCTGGTTAGGTAAAAAGAGAGAAAAAAAAAAAAAAAATAATCAGTTAGCACTCCAAAGGGGAGTCAGGTTTTTTTTTGTGGCTTTGTTTGGTTAGGACAGTTTCTCAGGAAAATGAGTATGGAGGGAGCCATACAAGCCCTGTTACAAGCGGCGGCCACCCAACAAGAGGCAACTAGAGCTCAACAAATAGCTCATCAGGATGCAATGCGAATGTACCAGGACACGTTACAGGTCCAGCACCGCACCAACCAGCTGCTCAGAGAAGAGCAAGAGAGAAACACCCAGGAGTTAAGAGAAGGCCTAAAGGGGCTAGCGGACCAAATTGGGGCTCAATTACCAGCTGCAAATACCCAGAGGCGGGCCAATCATTTTCTTCAAAAAATGACAGCACAGGATGATGTGGAAGCATATCTTACCACCTTTGAAAGGACTGCAGAGAGGGAGAAGTGGCCGAAAGAAGAATGGGCAGGGCTTCTGGCACCATACCTGGCAGGGGACGCTCAAAAAGCGTATTTCGACCTGGAGTTGACAGATGCACAGGATTACGATAAACTAAAGGGAGAGATTCTGGCAAGACTGGGAGTGACCGATACCGTGAGGGCACACCGCTTTCACCAGTGGTCCTACCGATCTGGACAACCGCCCCGAACACAGATGTTCGACTTGATTCACCTGGCACGGAAATGGTTACGACCGGAGACCCGTTCCTCCGCCGAGATTGTCGAGACCATCGTACTCAACCAGTTTCAGCGAGGTCTACCCCAAGAAGTGCGACGATGGGTTGGCCAGAACGAGGTACTTTCCGCCGACCATCTCGTGGGCCTAGTTGAACGGTATTGTACGGCAGGAACAGCTGAGCAGGCACAGGAGGAAAGATTCCCATTCCCCAGGCCTGGGCGAACCAGCGGACAGGGTAAGACTGTCCCAACAGGTGGAGGGGGAAGAGAGCAGCGTGGGGGCATGAGGAAAGAATCAGAATCGGGCCGAGACACGAAGGGAGAAAACGGAAACCGGGACCGGGGGTTGAGGGGGTCTCCCGCCCGAACGCCTATTATCTGTTACAATTGTAATCGACCAGGACATATTGCAGCCTACTGCCCTATTAACCTGTTNGACAGGTTAAAGAAGAGCCAATGCAATGTAACCTCGGTGAAAAAGAAGATGATATGTGGTATGCATGTCTTGTTGTAACCCCTGTACTTGAAAGATCAAGAAACAAACATATGTGCAGGGTGACAGTTGAAGGGAAAGAGGTTGAAGCACTGCTGGATTCCGGCAGTATGCTAACCCTGGTCGTTGCAAACCTAGTGCCAACTCATAAACTGGATACAAGTCAGGATATCAGTGTTACCTGCATTCATGGGGATACCCGTCTGTACCCCACAGCCTTAGTGAGCATACAAACAGAGGACGATCTGCTGAATTGTGAGGTCGGCGTGGTCCCAAAGATGCCATATGATGTAATATTGGGTAGACACTTTCCTAACTTTGCGAAGTTAGGCCAAAAGAATGGCATATTTGAGAAGCCAACAACCCTGACCAAGCAGGAAGAGGCATGGGGCCTTCAACCAAAACCAAGAAAAGAGGTCTCCCAGGGGCCAACCTCACAGGTGCTAGTAGGGGAGGATGAGGATGAAGTGGCAAACCTCGTTGACAACGAACAGCCTGGTACTACTGGGGCTGGGGTCGATCTGAATCCAGAGGATGACAAGCTAGAACCAGCAGACCTGGCAGGGTCCTTGACTAATTTCGGGACGGCCCAAAACCAGGATCCAACCCTGCAGCAAGCCAGAGCAGACGTGCAGGTCGTCGATGGTACTCCCATAAATGATGGGATGAGGCCTAATAGTTTTCCCCACTTTATTATGAAAAAGGGTTTGGTGTACAGAGTCTCAAAAATAGGGGTTGATGTGGTTGAACAGTTGTTGGTCCCCACCCGGTACCGGAGGACAGTACTGGATCTAGCTCATGGGCACATTCTGGGTGGACACCTTGGTATCGATAAAACCCGAGACCGGATTGTAAGGAGTTTTTACTGGCCAGGAATTCAGGCTGAAGTGGCTCGGCATTGTGGAGAGTGCCCGGAGTGCCAGTTAACAGCTCCCCGACCAGCTGTTAGAAGCCTGTTAGTGCCACTCCCCATAATCGAAACGCCATTTGAGAGGATAGCGATGGATATAGTGGGCCCACTACCCAAGTCCGCCAGAGGACACCAATACATTCTGGTCATTCTAGATTATGCCACTCGCTACCCAGAAGCCATTCCCCTTCTGACGATGACTTCCAAAAATATTGCCAAGGAATTAGTGCTCTTGTTCACCAGGGTAGGGGTTCCAAAGGAGATCCTTACTGACCAGGGGACCCCCTTTATGTCCCGCCTTATGGCGGACCTTTGTAAATTGTGGCAGGTGAAACAGTTGAGGACATCGGTTTACCATCCTCAGACGGACGGGCTGGTTGAGAGATTCAACAGGACCCTGAAGTCAATGCTCAGGAAGGTAATCGATAAGGATGGGAAAAACTGGGATTGCATGTTGCCGATTCTGATGTTTGCCATTAGAGAGGTTCCTCAAGCCTCACTGGGGTTTTCTCCCTTTGAGCTGGTATATGGGAGGCACCCCCGGGGAATCTTAGACATCGCCCGGGAAACCTGGGAGCACCAATCCACCCCGTATACTAGTGTCATAGAGCACGTCACGGCAATGCAAGACAGGATAGCCACAGTCATGCCCATCGTCCGAGAGCACATGAGACAAGCACAAGAGCACCAGCGGCACACTTATAACCGGCAGGCTACCCTGAGGGAATTTCAACCGGGAGATAAGGTGTTAATGCTGATCCCCACGGTAGAGTGCAAACTACTAGCCACATGGAAAGGACCATATGAAGTACTGGAGAGAATAGGAGAAGTGAATTATCGGATCCGACAGCCAGGTCGACGGCCACAGGAACAGATCTATCACATAAACCTGTTAAAAGCATGGAGAGAGAGAGAAACACTAATGGTCACATACCCTACACACACTCAGGGGGCAGCCGAAGTAAATATTTCACCTACTCTGTCCCCAGCACAAGTACAGGAAGTAAAGACCCTGATCCAGAAAAACAGAGATGTGTTTTCAGAGGTACCCGGCCGAACTGAGGTTACGGCTCACGATATCGTTTCCCTACCAGGGAGAAAAGTGAGCATGAGGCCATATCGGGTACCCGAGGCTCGACAGGCCGCGATTAGAGCAGAGACAGAGAAAATGTTGACAGCTGGAGTGATCGAGGAGTCACATAGTGAGTGGTCTAGCCCAATTGTGATGGTCTCCAAGCCCGCTGGGTCTTTGCGGTTCTGTAACGACTTTCGGAAGGTAAATGAAATCTCCAAGTTTGCTGCCTACCCCATGCCCCGAGTAGACGAACTACTGGAGAAAGTTGGTAAAGCTCGGTACATTACGACCCTGGACCTGACAAAAGGGTACTGGCAAATTCCTCTGACCCCCAGGGCCAAAGAAAAGACAGCCTTTGCAACCCCTGACGGTTTGTTTCAATACACCGTCATGCCATTCGGCTTACACGGGGCCCCAGCCACCTTTCAACGGCTCATGAACAAGGTCCTAAAACCGCACCAGGCATACGCCGCAGCTTATTTAGATGACGTGGGAATCTACAGCCCTGATTGGGAATCCCACTTACCCAGGGTACAGGCGGTGTTAGACGCCCTTAGAAAGGCAGGGCTCACGGCGAACCCTGCCAAGTGTCATGTGGGGTTAGGGGAAACAGAGTATCTGGGATACACCGTGGGAAGAGGGTTAATCAAACCCCAACAGAAGAAGGTGGAGGCAATTAGAGAATGGCCGAAACCAGTAAATAAGAAGCAAGTTCGAGCGTTCCTAGGGCTGACTGGTTACTACCGGAAGTTCATCCCAAGTTATGCCACAGTGGCCGCCCCACTCACCGACATGACTAGAGCCAGAGGGCCAAACATGGTCAAATGGGATGAAAGGGCCACCAAAGCATTTAGGACATTACAGGAGGCTCTCTGCTGTAATCCAGTGCTGGTGGTACCAGACTTTGAGAAAGAGTTTGTGGTTCAGACGGATGCCTCAGAGGTCGGCTTGGGAGCAGTGCTATCCCAAGAGGTAGAAGGGGTGGAACACCCCATCCTGTTTTTAAGCAGGAAGCTGGAACCACGGGAAACCAACTACGCGGTCGTTGAGAAAGAGGCGCTGGCAGTAAAGTGGGCTCTAGAAAGCCTGAAATACTACCTGCTGGGGCGCCACTTCACCCTCATCAGTGACCATGCCCCACTCACCTGGATGCATAGGGCTAAAGAGAAGAACGCTCGGGTGATGCGGTGGTTTTTGAGTCTCCAACCGTTTCACTTTGACTTGAAACACAAAGCAGGGAAGGAAATGGGAAATGTGGATGGGTTATCCCGCATGCACGCATATTTTGCTGCGGTAGCCCGACCTAGAGGGTCGGATCTAGGGGGGGAGATATGTGGCAAAGAAGGGGGTCGAGTGATAAATGGCAGATATGTGAGAGCAGAACTAATAAATGGGCTCTGCCCGATCACTAAAATGGCCACCCCGATCAGAACTACAGATCACAAAATGGCCGACTGCCAAAACTACAAGTCCCAGAAGCAAGGGGAACCCACAGAAGGTGGAGCCGACACACAGATAAAGGGTCAAGGAAAACCAGGAAGAGGAAGTGAGGGCTGGAAGGATCTGTGAACCATAGAGAAAGAGACAATAGATATTGGCTGGATTTACTGTGTATGAGCTGGACTGTTTTGGACTTACCTGTTGGCGTTTGGACCTGGACCTACTGAGAACCCGATTCGTGTACCGAACCCTGCTATCCTTGACCTTGCCTATGACCTGGGTGGACCAGGACGGAGAGACAAACACACAGGTACTGTCCTGTTCGAAAGAACTCTCATTCTGGGGTAATTTGGTGACAGTTTCCCACTTAATTTGTGACAAATGCTCATAACCTTGAAGAGGTTTGCCACATACTGTATATATGCCGTATAGCAAGCTTCAGCTGCGTAATGCCATTAATAGTCAATGAGGAGAATGGATATTGGATACATACGCATGTTCTATTTATGGGCCACTTTTCTTAAGAGAGTGTTACAGAGGGTCCCTTGGGAGAGTACAGCACGCACATCCTTCCACTGGCTAACTGAATGGGTATGATGTCAGGCAATGGCAGCTCAGATCCCTTCCCCCCTTACTGTTATTTGTGTGTGAGGAATGGATGTTGTGTGTGTCTGGGGGTGGAGG
Source organism: Salvelinus fontinalis (assembly GCF_029448725.1). NCBI lineage: Eukaryota > Metazoa > Chordata > Actinopteri > Salmoniformes > Salmonidae > Salvelinus > Salvelinus fontinalis. The sequence goes on from NC_074690.1 coordinate 12,023,399, forward strand.
GGTGTAGGTTAGGTGTGTGTGCGAGCATGCGTGCATGTGTATGGTCCTCATATGCCTGTGTGTGTGTGTGTGTGTGTGTGTGTGTGTGTATATATGTATGTATACGTGTGTGTGTGTGTGTGTGTGTGTGTGTGTGTGTGTGTGTGTGTGTGTGTGTGTGTGTGTGTGTGTGTGTGTGTGTGTGTGTGTTTATCTTACCCAGGTGAGAGGAGCAGAAGGAAGATAATGGTGTGTGAAGGAGAAAAGGTGTGGGTATGTGTTGGAGAACGTCCATATCACTTGTCCCACTTGAGGTGATGAATGCTACTAGAAGCCGCCAAATGCTGTGATTACAGGGAGGAGGCAGCATGCAGAAATGATTCTCATCTTGGGGACGGGGTGCTGACGGTGGCTCCCTGGAGACGCTGAATGACCTGAGAGGTCAAGAGAGAGCTGTCAGCAGATACTGGGACCCACTTTTTGAGGGGGTTTGGGGGGGGAGAGATTGCCTCAGTGCGTGTGTGTGTATGTGTGTGTGGACGCTCCACTGAAGGGTGCAGTGTGTGGGTGAGTTGTAACTCAAGAGGTTGGATGGAGGACAGACTAAGTGCCTCTCTGGGGACAGCCAATCAGCTTCTAAAGACAGTGGAGAGAAACACGGACGACACACACACACACACACACACACACACACACACACACACACACACACACACACACACACACACACACACACAGTCCTACCAGCTAGAGACCAATAGAGATACAAACCCCTGGTTAGCATAATTGCTTTGGACAGGCAGCGGTCTGTATGTCTTCTCTCCTAACAGTCTTATAACACCTCCATATAGACCTCACACCTCCCTTCTCAATCTTTTCCAGGGAGAAGGTGCACATTTTTGTTCTATCCAAGCACTAACACATCTTATTAAACAAATTAACAAAGTATCAAGCCCTTGATTAATTTAATTTGATTGATTAGTTGAAATCAGATGTGTTAGTGCTGGGCTATAGCAAATAGATGCACCCCTGAAGGCTCAGAAATGAATGGACAAACACTGGCTTACACCAGCTAAGGAAAGACATTGTGATAGAGAACTAATCCACAGGCATAAAGCTGGTGTTGTCATCTGGTCCAGCAATTTACCCAGCTATCTCTCTGCAGAGGATTTGTGTTGTTAGTATAGTGGTCCTTCCCAGCATGCTGTTCTGCTCGGCTTCACAATTAACCAGACAGCTCATGTGAATTTAATGTGGCTTTAAATGAGTTCCATTTCTCTGGCTGTCAATTATTATGGATTTTCCCCAAAACCCTGGCATGCAGCTCTCCTTCCATCGTTAGGAGTAAAGCTTTGTACAAAATGAGATGGCGAAGCGGAAGCTCGTTGTCTAGTGATGACTCAAACCTCGAAGACCAAAGGTCTTCTATTCAGAATTATATCTACAGTACCTAATATATACACACATGCATGTGAATGTACACACACACACACACACACACACACACACACACACACACACACACACACACACACACACACACACACACACACACACACACACACAAAACCATCCTACACAACCATACCCCATCCCCAACCTACCTACCACCACATCTTCCATGAAAGGTGTAGAGGGATGACATAGTAACTCCAGTCCCAGTAGAGTCTCCTCCAGAACCTCCTCCATAACAATGCCTCTGCCCCGTTCTCTTCTCTTACCCTGCCTGCCACCATGCCAATGCTCTCCACTTCTGCTCCTCTGAAGCCTCAGGTCCCATCGCTGAATGATCTGTGAGTGTCTCTGGCAAGAAGAGGGTTCTGACACCATTTTATTGTTTGAGTTATACTGTATAGTTCCCCTTGAGCAGTATACAGTGGGTGAGGGAGAAAACAGAGGAACAAATTATATCTGTGAAAGGTTTCAGCCTGGATTCACTTCTGGAAAGTCAATGTAGATCAGACAAAATGGCTGATATCTTTGGTAGCTATTTTCAGTTCAACAACAAAACCATTTTTTGTGCTTTGTGCTCCCTGTAGCTCCCCCATAGTAAGTAATATGTATGCCTAAAACCCATCATGATCAGAATGTCCCCAGACAGAGTGAGTGTCTGGGGACATTCTGATATCATTCAGTGTATTCTGATATTATTCAGTGTATCATATCAGCGACCGTGCAGCTGTGCCTGTGTGCCTATCGTAACCCCTGACACCAGGTCGTTACTGACACTGGTCAGTCAGATCACAGAGAGAGAGCAACCCCCCCACCCCCTGTGGAGAGGCTTTGACAGCTGACTGGGGGATGATGACCTCTACACCCCTTCTCCCATAATCAGAAGTCATAGGTTGACCCCTAACTGTTGCTCTAGGGAGACTATGGGTGTACATGCTCATGACAAAGGGTAACATGGACTTATATGACGGTTCATCTGGGACACTGAAAGGAAGTTGTTCACAAACCAAATAGCCAACTTTAATGTTGTAAACTTCATAACATATGTACATACATTGAGTACTGTGTAACATGCGTAACCATGAAAGCATAAAGCAAAAATGAAATTAAACATTGCCCCTAAAAGTAAAAGAAATTAATGAAATGTTGAACCTATGAAAAGAGTGGGTAATGTATGTACTTGGACCAGATTATGTTTTCACACTGTATTATGATGATGACCTATTAAAGGCCCAATGCAGCCATGTGTATGTCAATATCAAACACTTATGGGTTTCAATTAAGTACCTTACTGTGATTGTTTTCAATCAAAATGGTCAAAAAATAACCCAAAAATAACTTCTTAGCAAGAGCAATTTCTCAAGAAAGAATTTTGCATGGACTGTCTGAGAGAAAGGTTTGGATGTTTGGATCATGTCACCATGGAAGGCCAAAACTCCATCCCACCAAAACAGGCAGAACCTTCAGGTGGTCTTTTCAAACAGCTCTTAAACTGAAATGGCATTATCATAATATTCACAATTTCACAGTATTATTCCAAACTCATAGTGTGGAAATATACACTGAGTGTACAAAACATTAAGGACATCTTCCTAATATTGAGTTGCACCCCCTTTTGCCCTCAGAAAAGCCTCAATTCGTTTGGGCATGGACTCTACAAGGTGTCGAAAGCGTTCCACAGGGATGCTGGCCCATGTTGACTCCAATGCTTCCCACATACACAATCCATGTCTCAATTGTCTCAAAGCCTAAAAATCCATCTTTAACCTGTCTCCTCCCCTTCATCTACACTGATTGAAGTGGATTTAACAAGTGACATCAATAAGTTGTGTGCCCCATCATCAACTGTGTCATCGACTTACAGATTGCTATAACATACCTATCCAGGCCTTGTAATACCTATGCTGGCCAGTGTCAGCAACGGCTGAGGTGCGTTCAGTTCTCTTGAACGTTTGCTGCGTTGCGGAACGGTTTGTACTGAATGACATGTTTCCCCAAAACGGTCTTGTATGTTCTTGAACAGATTTTGAGGTATGTTTGCTCCCGTTTGGTGGGTGTGGCGAGGTGTGGCTTGAAGCAATGTGTGACGTATTTAAAGGGCAGTGGCCATTCTGGCAGCGTTCCCCAACCCACAACCCAACCTCTCCCTGTTTTTCAACTGGTCAGCCAGAGAGGAAGAGGTAAAGAGAGAAACCCAACTCGGCGGGAAATCTGTCTGCCTCCAGCAAGTGGCGTTTTTTTTCTTTTTTTCCGCACACAAAGCAAGGAGTTTTTGTATGGAGGTCAATGAGAGTGTTGAATTTGGTCAACAAAATAATGAACGGCTTATTTGCTATGTAAGGTTTATTTGATTGAATAGAAGATTTGTAATGCTTAGGTTGTTATGAGTGTACTATATAAGTAGGACACGTGACATCCCCGCAACTTTGAGAAAAAACACTTTATATCGGAGTTGTCTTGAGATGCCTATGCATATTCATGGCATGAGGTTAGTAGCATAGCATCTCTCTACATTGAGTACATGCAGTTGATGTCAACAACCATCGAATATTCAAAAAAGTATTTAAAAAATGAGATGTATTCACCAATCCAAAGAAAGGATAGGCGGGATCTAGACAGCCCGCCGTGCCGCTTTGTGGTCAACAACTCACATTTTTAGGGCAGAGAGACATGTATCTTGTCAGTATATACATAATCCTTGTTGCAGTACCATTTCCCTTCAATTGAATGTTCTAGAACATAAAAAGGTACTGAACGCAGCCTTGGGTAGAGGAATGCGCCTTTATTGTTTGATGAGAGAATAACATTGTTTGCTACTAAAATGGATTACAGGCATCTTTTCTCCCTTATTCCACACTGGTTTGCTGAAAATAGACATTGAATAGTTTAAAGCCGTCTGTTTCCATTCCACCTTTTGGATTTCTGTTGGATTATTGGTTTGTACTTGGGATTGAGTTGGAATTACCTTTCTGTATTTTTTAAGGGCTATTCCTTTGCTATATATTTTTCCTTGGACTTAGACTTCCATTCTTCAAAGACTCAAAGACTATTCCAGAGGTTCTGGTAGGACTTACGTTTTCAGTTACATTCTGGATTTGCTCTTTGTCCTCTTAGCTGTGACAGGACTATTCATTTGTTGATTATTGAATCATTATTTTGTTACTAAAATTAAACCGATATGATTTTCTTATCAATACTGTATTATTGCACATACCAAGTTCCCCATTCTTGTATTGGCAAGTTAGTTGTTTATGAAAACTTTTTACAACTGTACAGTATGTATTTACAAATGTATCCCTTATACTGGATGTATTGTGGTTATGGGCACATAGGTTGGTGTACTATACAGTAATGCATGTGGAACTAAGAAAGGGGTTGTTTCTACACATGCTGTCCATAGGATCAACTCCCTTAGCTCATAGCCTAGTATAGTATTTCCCTGTGTGACCCATTGGAATGGTGGTCAAACACAGGCAGATTGGATTGCTGTGTGCCACATAGGCCAACACACAGGGAGGGGGTCATACCATTGCTGTGTGCCCCATAGGCCAACACACAGGGAGGGGGTCATACCATTGCTGTGTGCCCCATAGGCCAACACACAGGGAGGGGGTCATACCATTGCTGTGTGCCCCATAGGCCAACACACAGGGAGGGGGTCATACCATTGCTGTGTGCCCCATAGGCCAACACACAGGGAGGGGGTCATACCATTGCTGTGTGCCCCATAGGCCAACACACAGGGAGGGGGTCATACCATTGCTGTGTGCCCCATAGGCCAACACACAGGGAGGGGGTCATACCATTGCTGTGTGCCCCATAGGCCAACACACAGGGAGGGGGTCATACCATTGCTGTGTGCCCCATAGGCCAACACACAGGGAGGGGGTCATACCATTGCTGTGTGCCCCATAGGCCAACACACAGGGAGGGGGTCATACCATTGGTGAAATGGAGAGCATGAAGTACCAGGCAGTCGATCTCTGTGTAATAAAACACACAATAGGCTGCACTGTTCCTTAGAGGATCAAGCTCCTTTTAGTCCAACTAGAGAGCCGGAATGGGTTCAACGTTCTTGAACCACCAGTGTACAAGGACATCTTGTATTACCGACCGAGTTTGTAAAACAGATGTGTTTGAATCTAAGATAAACTGACAGCTCTGGCGGTTCTCTTGACCTGATTGTAATGTCATTCTGTAACGTTTCTGGTGTAGTTTCCTAACGCATGTTTGTTTACCTGTCAGGCATGTACTTATTAGATCAGTGCTGGTTTTGTTCATTCAATCCTTGATCTATTTTACATCCCAGGACTGCACACACAAACAAACACCATAGCAATAATAACAACAAAAATCTAGATTTCCTTGTGATGCATAAATGCCCTTTTAGATTGAATGGCCTTGTGCTGCAGTTGTTGTGGTTTATCTTCACTAGGGATGGGCATCAAACAGCCTGTCCCAGACCAACTCTGGCTGTGTAACGCACAAGATAAGAGTCTGATGGGCTCCTTGGGTGGTGTGTGTTTGTGTGTGTATTAGAGTCTGCAAGCATATGTGTGTGTTTGATATATGTGTGTGTTTGATATGTGTGTGTTTGATGTGTGCGTGTACTTTGAGCACTGTAATCTCCAGATTCAGACTGACCCTTAGATAGGAGACTACTCTTATGGATTCAGACCAAACACTTCGGAACAGAGGGGAGAGAGAGAGAGAGGGACGACAGGGGGGGGGGGGGGGGGGGGGGGGGGAGATTGGTCGGTGGAAATGGGGTCATTAAACAAAGTAATGTATGAGTGTGGTGCCTCCCGAGTGGTGCAGCGGTCTAAAGCTGCAGGCGCCACTACAGACCAGGGATCAATCCCAGGCTGTGTCGCTGCCGGGTGTGACCGGGAGACCCATGGTGCACAATTGGCCCATCGTCGTCCGGGTTAGGGGAGGGTTTGGCTGGCCGGGATGTTCTTGTCTCATCGCGCTCTAGCGACTCCTTGTGGCGAGACCGGCGCATGAACGCTTACACGGTCGCCTGCTTCACTGTGTTTCCTCCGACGCAGTGGTGCGGCTGGCTTCTGGTTAAAGCGAGCAGTGTGTCAAGAAGCAGTGCAGCTTGGCGGGTCGTGTTTTGGAGGACGCATCGCTCTCGACCTTCGCCTCTCCCGAGTTCTGTATGGGATTTGCAGCGATGGGACAAGACTGTAACTACCAATTGGGGAGAAAAAGGGGTACAAATATAAATAAAAAAATTCTGTGTGTGCATGCGTGATTGCATGTGTGTTTTATACCCATTAGTGATGAAACAAAGTGAGAGAAATGAGTGATGATGTCAAACAGTGATTGCAGACAGACCCATGCTTGTATTTATGATAATAATCCACTACCATTAACTTTAAATGAATGACCTGTTGAGAATCATGAAGGATGAACCTCCATGTCGTATTAGCTAATAGCTGCTGCCTCCCACTTTACCCATATGTATGCTCACTCTGAACTACAGTTGTTATCCTTCGCTGCGGTTTTATCAGCTCCAATATGAATGAAATAAATACCCATTAAATAAAATAGACAATGTTAGAAGAAAATCTAACTTGCAATAGTGCTTGCTGCCTTGGTGTTCCCAAGAAATGGTAGCTTCCCAACCAGTGTATCTGTATAGCCTCTATACCCAGAATAGAGTCTATAGCGTAGATTAAGCATGTTTTGTTGTGATACAAGTGATACTTGTACTCTAGATTCTAAAGCAGTAACCTTTAAAATAAGCACACGGTTTTGGCTCACACTCTGTGGCATCACTGTGGTTTCTCTACTTGGAACTACTGTAAAACGAATGAATAGCCCACGCATTTATTTGCTTCAATCAATGGTGGCATGTAGCCTAGCGGTTAAGAGTGTTGAGCCAGTAACTGAAAGGTCGCCTGTTTGAATCCCTGAGCTTACTAGGTGAATAATCTATTAATGTGCCCATAGAGCAAGGCATTTAACCCTAATTGCTCCTTCATGTCGCTCTGGAAGACAAAAATGTAACAACCGGTGCTTATTAGAGCCAGGCATTTATTTGAGCACACAACTTTAACACAATAAAATGTTGAAAAGACTACCACATTGTTTATTATTACCAGTATAAACATTAGAACAAATCCATTGCAGATCAGACTTGCAAAGACTAGGCTGCCAATCATACATCCCCAATTTCGGGCTTCTTCACCATTGGCTCACCTGTAGTTGCAACGTCATCACACCAGATAGACAAAAGTTTTCAACGTTTGTCTAGGTCCCTAGAACATCGAATACAAACGTTGAATCCTGACGTGAGACCGTGAGATCTTGTTTCTAGTTGAGCCGACCATGTCAAACCACATTGATGTCAAACCACACTGATGTAGCTCTTATTTCTCTTCTTTTGCTCAATCTTTACGGTACTCACTGAACTTCACGCATGAACAATTCATTTAGATCCTGCGTGTTACGGATACAAGTATTCTGTGTGTATCCTGTGTGTATTTATTTTCTCTCCTCCCCTACTCACAGGTGACCATCATCATTCCCCAATCAGGCATCAATCAGTCGCTAATCAGAAGACACCTGCTCCTTTTCCTACCCAATCACATTCCCTTTCCCTTGGTTTAAAAACCCTGTCAGTTGTTTTCTCTAGAGCTCGATCTCTTTCTCTATAGCAATCTCTCTGTACATGCCATATGTTTGTAGACCTCTTGTTTGGTTTAGGATACATGTCACTTTGTCCCCACCTGTGAGTATTGTTTTGGTTATGGTGTGTGAGTCTTTGTTTGATGGTGGGAAAAGGGGTTAACCAAGATAAGACGCCCATGGACATACACTATCCGTAGGTAAACTTTGTTAACCTGTCTAGGATCAGCGTGGCGCTAGCGGCACTCCCCCCCCCCCCCCACTGAAAAACCAGTGCCGCGAAATTCAAAAAAAATATTTTTTTAAATATTTAACTTTCACACATTAAAGTCCAATACAGCTAATGAAAGACACAGATCTTATGAATCCAGTCAACATTTCCGATTTTTAAAATGTTTTACAGGGAAGACACAATATGTAAAGATGTACATCTATTACCTAAAAACACATTAGCATATTCCACCATCTTTTATTTGTCCACCAACACCAGTAGCCATCACCAATTCGGCTAAACTAAGATATTTATAGCCCCTAACCAACAAAAAAACTCATTAGATGACAGTCTGATAACATATTTATGGTATGGGATAGGTTTTGTTAGAAAAAAGTGCATATTTCAGGTATATGGCATAGTTTACAATTGCACCCACCATCACAAATGGACTAGAATAATTACAATGAGCAACGTGTTTACCTAACTACTAATCATCAAACATTTCGTAAAAATACACAGCATACACGAATCGAAAGACACAGATCCTGTGAATACAGACAATATTTCAGATTTTCTAAGTGTCTTACAGCGAAAACACAATAAATCGTTATATTAGCTTAGCACATAGCAATTAGCAGCCCAGCATTGATTCTAGCCAAAGTGAGCGATAAAAGTCAACATCGCCAAAAGATATTAATTTTTTCACTAACCTTCTCAGAATTCTTCCGATGACACTCCTGTAACATCACATTACAACATGCATATACAGTTTGATCGAAAATGTTTATATTTAGCCACCAAAATCATGGTTAGACAATGTGAAATGTAGACAAGCTGGTAAAGAAAACGTCCTTGCGCCACTTAGACAGTGATCTACTCTTATACATAAATACTCATAAACGTGACTAAAAAATATAGGGTGGACAGGGATTGATAGACAATTTAATTCTTAATACAATTGCGTTATTACATTTTTTAATTTATCCTTACTTTTCAATACAGTTTGCGCCAAGCGAAGCTACGTCAAAAAACATGGCGTCCTAAGCCACTAAAATGTTTCGACAGAAACACGATTTATCATAATAAAAATGTCCTACCTTGAGCTGTTCTTCCATCAGTATCTTGGGCAAAGGATCCTTTCTTGGGAGAAATCGTCTTTTGGTGGAAAGCTGTCCTCTTGCCATGTGGAAATGTCAACTACGTTCGGGATGAACTGAAAAGCGTGTCCAACTTTTCACATCGTTGCAAAAATAAATGTCCCAAAATCGCACTAAACGGATATAAATTGCTATAAAACGCTTTAAATTAACTACTTTGTGATGTTTGTAACTCCTATAACGAGTGAAAAGATGACCGGAGAAATATAACAGGCTAAACTAACGCTTGGAACAGGAGAGGGTCGGTGTCTTCCACGCGCGTTACGCAGCAAGAAAAGACTTGCTAGCTAAAGGTTTTTTTCATTTGTAGGGCCTGTGAACGAGCAATCGAGCCCGTTGGAATCGTCATCACGTAAAGGCATCCAGGGGAAGACGTAAGAAGTGTCCGTATAGTCATAGCAACGACAGAGCCCTTTTAAATGACTTCAGAAAAGTGGCCAACGTTTCTCAAATCTGACTCCATGTCAGGGAAATTGCTGTAGAATGGGCTCTGTTCCACTTAGAGACAAAATTTCAACTCCTATAGAAACTATAGACTGTTTTCTATCCAATAATAATAATAATATGCATATTGTACGATCAAGGATTTTGTGGGAAGCCGTTTAAAAAATTAGCCACATTAGCATAAATAGTCTAAACAGCGCCCCCATCCCCAACAGGTTAAATTCACTAGTTAGAACTGGGTGGACCACCCACTGTATTTTTGGTTAGTTATGTTGTTAAAATAGGCTAGTCTAGCTTAGGGGTGTTTTTGGATTCTTATTCTTTCCTTGGGTCCAGCTCAGCCCCTTTTCCTGCCCCCCCCCCCCCCCCCATATTACCGTGTGTTTGCTAATAAACCCTGAGTTTGACGGTAAATTTAAGTTGTCGTGGTTATTTCGTTCTCACCGTTACTTTGTCACTATTACACTTTGCATGAGTTATGTTACGGGTCCCATTACCATCCCCCCCTAAACTGTCGGGCCAAAGGGATTCGTAACACTGCGTTAATTTGAAACAGGCATATATTTGCTGAAATGTGTGCCGATGCCCGGCTATTGAAAGGGACAGGCTCCTATTTGAGACTTGGCATTTAAGTGATGTTATACGATATACATATACCCTTCAACTGTTGAACATTTAAATAGTGATGCGTGGGTCAGCTGTTTGTTCACCTACACCCGCCCGCCCGCATTTGACCATATACTAGAAATATAGAAAATGCGCTGTAAAGGAAGTCTTTTTTTTTTTACAGGCGGTGGGTGATTATTTATTTTTTAAGACTAATTTAGATAGGCCGATGTTTCTGCTTATAAATTACGACAATAACCGCACGTTCATTCTCTCAATAAAATAAATACATAACATTTATCCACTCATGCTCCCGAATCAAAATATACTTTTGGTGCATCATTTACCTGAAATAACTGCGTAATTCTGCAGGAGTTAATATTATATATGAGAGGTTATAAACCTACAGTGTCCAGATTTTAGTTACTATTCCATAACCCATCTGAACAGTACAATTCCCTTGACGTATCATATTTGAAGTCCCAGTCTTGTGACTGTCGAATTTTATAGCGCCTCACAATCATCACCCATAACATCTTTCCCAAATATTATGCTACTGTTCTTGCCCTCCCTTCTCTTTATTTTCAACTCTCCATTTCACTTTATCTTATTGAATTAAACTCAGACATTGTCCTTTTTGCCTCAATGGATTGACGTTGACTTTTTCTGCCAAAGTTCCCAAAAGCATTAAATTGGCATGTATTTGGCGCGCACACAGCTAGGCCCTAAAGCATAAATGTACCTACTAAAGCTTGATTATGAGAGTTATGAGTCAATTTGTGCATCACTACAGTGAACAGCATTCCATTGCCTACATGTACTGTTCCATGTCTCAATTTATGACTTCTATTGTGCACGTCAATGATGGCCACTCCAAGCTGCCTAACGGTATTCATAAATGAGAAGAAAAAAATATAATTGAGAACCTGCGGTACTCAGTATTGTCAAAAGCAATCCTCAATCACAACAATATCCATGCAAATACACTGACGATCCAATGACATTTTCCTTAGGTATTAAAAACGCAGCCTCATGCCATTTGAAAAAATAAATAAAGGGAAATCTTCAGGGATGTACAATTTGCGAGCTTAAGATATTTGGACAAACAGCGATGTCTTCATAAATCTGATTACCGGTATTGAGCAGGATTATATTAAATACTGATCGGAGATGTGTGCCGCCGCATATTGACAACACATTGACAACACGTTGCTATTCAGCCTCAGTGTCTCTTCCTACAGTTGAAGTCAAAAGTTTACATACACCTTACATACATTTAAACTCAGTCTCTCACAATTCCTGACAGTTAAGCCTAGTAAAATTCCCCTGTTTTAGGTCAGTTAGGATTAACACGTCATTTTATGAATGTGAAATGTCAGAATAATAGAAGAGAGAATGATTTATTTCAGCTTTTATTTTTTCCATCACATTCCCAATGGGTCAGAAGTTTACACGCTCAATTAGTATTTGGTAGCGTTGCCTTTAAATTGTTTAACTTGGGTCAACCGTTTCGGGTAGCCTTCCACAAGCTTTCCACACTAAATTGGGTGAATTTTGGCCCATTCCTCCTGACAGAGCTGGTGTGACTGAGTTAGGTTTGTAGGCCTCCTTGCTCAAACACGCTTTTTCAGTTCTGCCCACAGATTTTCTATGAGATTGAGGGCAGGGCTTTGTGATGGCCACTCCAATACCTTGACTTTGTTGTCCTTAACCTGTTTGGGCTGCAGGGGCAGTATTGAGTAGCCAGATAAAAGGTGCCCATTTCAAATGGCCTCGTACTCAATTCTTGCTCATACAATATGCATATTATTATTACTATTGGATAGAAAACACTCTCTAGTTTCTAAAACCGTTTGAATTATATCTGTGAGTAAAACAGAACTCATTTGGCACAAACTTCCTGACCAGGAAGTGGAAAGTCTGAAATCGAGGCTCTGTTCTGGGTCCTGTCTATAAATGGGCATGATACGTATTAGTATACATGCACCTCATACACCTTCCCCTGGATGTCAAGAGGCGGTGAGAGAATAAATGGGGTGTTTATCTTGGTCTGAAGTGGAATACAAGCTCTTTGTATGACGTGTCACCCATTTCCTGTTTTCAGGAAGGCGCGAGAAGGAACCTGGATTTGCCTTCTGTTTAGCTGCCGTTATGGATGACTAATATCTACGGCTTTGATTTTATTTGATACATGTGACAATATCATCGTAAAGTATGTTTTTTCAAGATAGTTTAATCAGATTATTGAAATTTTTTCGGGAGTTTTGCCGTGTTCCGTTCTCTGAGTTTGTTGACGATGGAGAGATTCGTGCCACTTGGCTAGTGTGCTTGCTAATTCAAGAGGGAAAATGGACGTTCTAAATCCAAACAACGATTGTTCTTGACAACATTCTGATGAAAGATCAGCAAAAGTAGGAAACATTTTATGATGCTATTTCATATATCTGTCGTACATGTGAACTATTCGTCTGCGCCCAGCTTTTGGGTACTCTAGCTATACCGAAGCTGGATGTCGTAATGAAGTTATTTTTAGAATTCTAACACGGCGATTTCATTAAGAACTAATGGATCTATAATTTCCTATACAACATGTATTTTTTAGTTATGTTTATGAATAGCTATTTGGTCAGAATATGTGTGTCAGAAAAGGTGTCAGAAAAATATCCGGACGTTGTGGGAAATAGTAGCTACGTTAGCACAATGTATAACCACTGATTTCAGCTCTAAATATGCACATTTTCGAACAAAACATAAGTGTATGTATAACCTGATGTTATAGGACTGTCATCTGATGAAGAATATCAAGGTTAGTCAAAAATTATATATCTCTTTACTGTTTTGTTACGATCGCTAACTTTTGCTGCTGGGAAATGGCTTGTGTTTCTGGCTATTGTGGTAAGCTAATATAACGCTATATTGTGTTTTTGCTGTAAAACACTTAATAAATCGGAAATATTGGCTGGAATCACAAGATGCCTGTCTTTCATTGCTGTACACTATGTATTTTTCAGAAATGTATTATGATGAGTAATTAGGTATTTGACGTTGGTGTCTGTAATTATTCTGTCTGCTTTCGGTGCAATTTCTGATTGTAGCTGCAATGTAAACTATGATTTATACCTGAAATATGCACATTTTTCGAACAAAACATAGATTTATTGAATAACATGTTATAAGACTGTCATCTGATGAAGTTGTTTGTTGGTTAGTTTGGTTGGTTGGTTCTTGGTTAGTTAGGTTGGCTTTGTGCATGCCACCTGTGCTGTGAAAAATGTCTGTCCTTTTTTTGTATTTGGTGGTGAGCTAATATAAATATACGTGCTGTTTTCGCTGTAAAACTTTTTAAAAATCGGACATGTTGGCTGGATTCACAAGATGTGTACCTTTCATTTGCTGTATTGGACTTGTTAATGTGTGAAAGTTAAATATTAAAAAAATATATATATTTTGAATTTCGCGCCCTTCACTTGAGCTGGCTGTTGTCATATTGTGGGCGGCCTCGGGCTTGGAGCCAGAAGAAGTTAAGCCATTTCGGCACTACTTTGGAAGTATGCTTCTGGTCATTGTCCATTTGGAAGACCCATTTGTGGCCAAGCTTTAACTTCCTGACTGATGTCTTGAGATGTTGCTTCAATATATCCACATCATTTAACATTCCTCATGATGCCATCTATTTTGTGAAGTGCACCAGTCCCTCCTGCAATAAAACACCCCCACAACATGATGTTGCCACCCCTTGTAACGACTCTCGTCGTTGGTTGAAGGAGAGGAGGACCAAATCGCAGCGTGGTATGTATCCATATTTATTCGAATACTTTTTTTAAGACGAACAAAACAATAAACAAAACGAAATCCAACGACGCTACAGTCCTGAACTTGAGAATATATAAAACACAAATAACGCACGAACAGGAACAATCACCCACAAACAAACAGTGAGAACAACCTACCTTAATATGGTTCCCAATCAGAGAATGTAAAACACCTGCCTCTGATTGAGAACCATATCAGGCCAATTAGACAACCCTAAACCAATGAAACACATAACATAGAATATACCCACCCAGCTCACGTCCTGACCAACTAAACAAAGACAATAAGGTCAGGAACGTGACAGTACACCCCCCCCCCCCCCCCCCCTAAGGTGCGGACTCTGGCCGCAAAACCTGAACCTATAGGGGAGGGTCTGGGTGGGCATCTGTCCACGATGGCGGCTCTGGCGCTGGACGTGGCCCCCACCCCACCATAGTTAATCCCCGCTTCCGTGGCCTCCTCAGAATGGCGACCCTCCAAAATAACCCCACTGTACTGATGGACGCCTCTGGACTGAGGGGCAGCTCTGGACTGAGGGGCAGCTCTGGACTGAGGGGCAGCTCTGGACTGAGGGGCAGCTCTGGACTGAGGGGCAGCTCTGGACTGAGGGGCAGCTCTGGACTGAGGGGCAGCTCTGGACTGAGGGGCAGCTCTGGACTGAGGGGCAGCACTGGACTGAGGGGCAGCTCTGGACTGAGGGGCAGCTCTGGACTGAGGGGCAGCTCCGGACTGAGGAGAAATTCCGGCATCGCCGGCGTGACAGGCAGCTCTGGCAGCTCCTGGCTGACTGACGACTCTGGCAGGTCCTGGCTGGCTGGCAGCTCCTGGCTGGATGGCGGCTCTGGCAGCTCCTGGCTGGCTGGTGGCTCTGGCAGCTCCTGGCTGGCTGGCGGCTCTGGCAGCTCCTGGCTGGCTGGCGGCTCTGGCAGCTCCTGGCTGGCTGGCGGCTCTGGCAGCTCCTGGCTGGCTGACGGCTCTGGCAGGTCCTGGCTGATAGATAGGAATAAAATAAGGGGGTCAATGTAAATAGTCTAGGTAACCATTTTATGAACTGTTCAGCTGTCTTATGGCTCGGGGGTAGAAGCTGTTAAGGAGCTTGGCACTCCAGTATTGCTTGCCGTGCAGTAGCAGTAAGAACAGTGTATGACTTGGGAGGCTGGAGTCTTTGACAATTTTTTGGGGCATTCCTCTGACACTGCCTGATATAGAGGGCCTGGATGGCAGGGAGCTCAGCCCCAGTAATGTACTGTGGAGGACAGGTCATCTGATGCAGCACTTCATCACTCTCTTCTTGGTCAAATAGCCCTTACACAGCCTGGAGATGTGTATTGGGTCATTGTCCTGTTGAAAAACAATTTATAGTATGACTAAGTGCAAACCAGATGGATGGGCGTATCGCTGCAGAATGCTGTGGTAGCCATGCTGGTTAAGTATGCCTTGAATTCTAAATAAATCACCCCCACATCATCACTACTCCTCCTCCATGCTTCACGGTGGGAACCACACATGCGAAATCATCCGTTCACCTACTCTGCATCTCACAAAGACACAGTGGTTGGAACCAAAAATCTCACATTTGGACTCATCAGACCAAAGGACAGATTTCCACCAGTCTAATGTCCATTGCTCGTGTTTCTTGCCCCATGCAAGTGTCCTTTAGCAGTGGTTTCTTTGCAGCAATTCAACCATGAAGGCCTGATTCATGTAGTCTCTTCTAAACAGTTGATGTTGAGATGTCTGTTACTTGAAATGTTTCCGCATTGACTGACCATCATGTCTAAAAGTAATGATGGACTGTCGTTTCTCTTTGCTTATTTGAGATGTTGCCATAATATGGACTTGGTCTTTTTTTCCAAAAGGGGCTATCTTCTGTATACCACTTCATCTGATTGGATCAAAAGCATTAAGAAGGAAAGAAATTCATCAAATGAACTTTTAGCTGTTAATTGAAATGCATTCCAGGTGACTACCTCATGAAGCTGGTTGAGAGAATGCCAAGAGTGTGCAAAGCTGTCATCAAGTCAAAGTGTGGTTATTTGAAGAATATATAACATATTTTGATTTGTTTAATACGTTTTGGTTGGTACATGATTCCATATGTGTTATTTCATAGTTTTGATGTCTTCACTATTATCCTACAATATAGAAAATAGTAAAAATAAAGAAAAACCCTTGAATGAGTAGGTGTTCTAAAACTTTTGACCAGTAGTGTAAATAACAAATGTGCTTTTCTTTCAAAAACAAGGACATTTCTAAGTGACTCTGTCCAGTGTCTGTCTTCTTTTGCCCATTTTAATATTGTCGTTTTATGTGCCAGTCTGAGATATGGCTTTTTCTTTGTAACTCGGCCTAGAAGACCAGTCTCTGATTGATTGAGAGATTCAAGGAGCTAAATTATGTCTTCTGAAGTGAATGTGGATTTATGGGAATACAAAGACAGATCCGTCTATGTATCCTAAACCTGACGATTTCATACAGTTAAGACTAAATAAGTGGCAGTGCATATGAAACCGCTCACCAGACTACAGATTGTGGTAGTACAGATTGTGGTAGTACAGCCAGCAGCATACCACCCTGCATACCACTACTGGCTTGCTTCTGAAGCTAAGCAGGGTTGGTCCTGGTCAGGCCCTGGATGGGAGACCAGATGCTGCTGGAAGTGGTGTTGGAGGGCCAGTAGGAGGCACTCTTTCCTCTGGTCTAAAAAATATCCCAATGCCCCAGGGCAGTGATTGGGGACACTGCCCTGTGTAGGGTGCCGTCTTTCGGATGGGACGTTAAACGGGTGTCCTGACTCTCTGAGGTCATTAAAGATCCCATGGCACTTATCGTAAGAGTAGGGGTGTTAACCCCGGTGTCCTGGCTAAATTCCCAATCTGGCCCTCAAACCATCATGGTCACCTAATAATCCCCAGTTTACAATTGGCTCATTCATTCCCCTCCTCTCCCCTGTAACTATTCCCCAGGTCGTTGCTGCAAATGAGAACGTGTTCTCAGTCAACTTACCTGGTAAAATAAAAAATAAAAAAATGTGTCAGAGAAGGGAGGAAGTAGCTAATGAAGCTATCGTTTTTAAGAGCAGATACATCAAATTAACTTGTCAGTATCGATCTGAGGAGGATTTCACGTTTTCTGTTCCGACCTGAAATAAAAGGATATATGTCATTTTAATTTAATCCGTCCTACAGTGAAAATATGAATCTTATCACCTAACAGATATTGATGTGTCCTGACTGACTAACCTTGGGGATTATTTGATATAAGGTTTCTGACTTAAATTAAGTATTTTTTTTGAAAACTTTGAGCTATTTTCATCCAGAACATTTTATACCTGGAAAATGTGTACCCTGGAAACAGCCATTGGAAAGATGTGCAGTGCATACTGGTTTCAGTGTGCTTAGCTGACTGTTTCCTAGAATCAACAGAATGTACAAAGAGGAGAAGAGAGTAGATGTTTAAAGAGAAGAGAATAGAAAAGGAGAGATTAGGAAAGACTGGGGGAGAAGAGACTGGAGGAGAAGATAGGAGAAGATAAGATAGGAGAGGAGACGAGGTAATATGGAGAAATAGCATGGAAGTGCTAAGCAGATCGACAGATCTATCTGCAATCTGGATTTGGTAAAAGAGTGTGTCTGCACACCCTGGGAGATAGGACAGTATAAGATGGAGGAGATGTGCAAATATACTAGCGCTCATCCCATCACACATAATGATCACTGGTATGAAAACGGCCTCGGTGTATGTGTGTGTGTGTTGGAATGATGAGTTAATGGACCCAGGTAGTTTGTTTTTGCATTTCTATCCCCAATACCACCTGAACGCCATGGAGAATACAGATACAACACTTCTTCCCTACGTCTAATCAACAGCTGTGACAGTAAGACAATAATGATTTGACAACACTTTCAGTTATATTCCGGCAATATTATTTATTATAATATGGTTGAACCATCTTTCAATAGTGAAGTATTTATTTTGTCAAACAAGTGTATCGTATTTTTGTTTTCCCTTCTCCCACTTGGCCAAAATCTTTCCTTTGTGTGGAACACTGAAATGAGAGGTCAGAAGAGAGGTCTTAGTGATGACGCACTTAACAAGAACATTCTGCCATTACATGTCTTTATCTGGATTAGGGGGGAAAAACATGTTTATACCGCTCTCTCTGCTCACAACAAATTCTTCAGTTTGTGTCTTACTTTTGGGAGTAGAAAAAAAGTGGATAAAAGTTGGCATTTGCTGTTTCTTCACATCTATGTTTAGATCACAGAGTAGTTCAGAAGCTGTTTGTACGCTCCATCTGAAGATGTACAGGTAAACAATGGTAACAGTAGGGGGTGGGGCCTCAAACCTGCTACTGAGGTGTGTCTGGGAATAAGAACGTATTGTTTATTTCTGTATCAAAATCACACGAAAACAGCACATGTTGTACACAATGTCCATGTGACCTGATAAGTGGAAACTAGTACCATAATTCATAACCTAAGAAAGTAAGGTAACTGAAGGAGACTTTTTAGGTAAGAATGTGCACCAGGACACAGCCTGTCTTACTGCAGTCAGTTTTTCCATCACCAGGACACAGCCTGTCTTACTGCAGTCAGTTTTTCCATCACCAGGACACAGCCTGTCTTACTTTAGTCAGTTTTTCCATCACCAGGACACAGCCTGTCTTACTGCAGTCCGTTTTTCCATCACCAGGACACAGCCTGTCTTACTGCAGTCAGTTTTTCCATCACCAGGACACAGCCTGTCTTACTGCAGTCAGTTTTTCCATCACCAGGACACAGCCTGTCTTACTGCAGTCAGTTTTTCCATCACCAGGACACAGCCTGTCTTACTGCAGTCAGTTTTTCCATCCCCAGGACACAGCCTGTCTTACTGCAGTCAGTTTTTCCATCCCCAGGACACAGCCTGTCTTACTGCAGTCAGTTTTTCCATCACCAGGACACAGCCTGTCTTACTGCAGTCAGTTTTTCCATCACCAGGACACAGCCTGTCTTACTGCAGTCCGTTTTTCCATCACCAGGACACAGCCTGTCTTACTGCAGTCCGTTTTTCCATCACCAGGACACAGCCTGTCTTACTGCAGTCCGTTTTTCCATCACCAGGACACAGCCTGTCTTACTTGCAGTCAGTTTTTGAAGCTCATACTTCAAGGTACAACAAAAACCTTGCTAACTATTCTCCAAGGATTTGTTGCTTCATTCCTTGCACAATTTACAGCCTATTTTGAAAGAATGGAAACAGATAGAAAAAGACAACAAATGTTCTTTTGTCTTGTTTGCCTTCCTGTAACATGTTTGTATTTCATGCAAATTTGTAAACTTCTCATGTTTTTGGGACAAACGCTGGCTAAACCCAATACCGTTCAACTTATCCTGAAGTTACTTGTTTATTTATTTTTCTCTTGCTTTCTCACTCTCTTTTTTAATCTCTTTCTCTCTCTCTTTCTCTCTCAATGTTGTGCAATTATTTATAAACCTTAAGATCTTATTATAAAGCCATTGGGGGGAGTGGTAGACCAGCATGCTTATTACTTATCGGTACAGACCGTCTCTGTGACATAGTCGACATCTCCTTGAGAATGTGACAGCAGTCTGATGAGGATTCCCTCTTAAGCTACTACACCAGTGAAACCGACTTTTTCATGGCTCTCTATTCCCCTAAATTCTAAAGAAATTTGATGTGAGCGTTACTGTCTGACATCCAGCCGTGTATAGACAGGAGGACAGAATAAAATGCATAAATAAATTACCTGAGAATCTTTCTGAGTTGCGGAGGGGAAACAGAAGAGAAAAGAACAGTGATGAGCATTTTTCCATAATTTTTTCATGCTCTACCAAAAACGTATCACATTCGTTAATTGGCTTTAACCCCGCAGAGTGCAGTTCTAGATGTTTACTTTCTTTCAATTGCTCAGCGCCGCTGCCGCTGAAAATTTAAGAGCCCTGCCAAAGAATATATGCAAATCACCTCTGCTTTCTCATTTCGTTCCACTGCCAGGTGGAGTTCGTTCTCAGCATTCTCTACGTGTCATTCAAACGCCGGTTTGGCTCCCATTGTCAGCCATTGTCGTCTAACCGCCATCATCAAAGGGGTTTGTGGCCCGTCATTCTGACAAACGCCCAAATAGCAATGCTTTAATATGCCTGGCACTCCAACAAATTAAACTACACTTTTTTCAGATTGGAAATTACAAACAACATTAAATGAAAGGAAATGCTGCACCCTGTTAGACTGAATACAGATATCTGTTTTGAGTTGACAGCACGCTGTTCTGAGAGGGTCTTTGTTTTGCTTTATTTTCTCCAAATGAAACATTGAAATGAGAAATACACTGAGCTAAAATTGCAACACTTGGCTGGGCTATAAATGTGTGTAAGTGTATCTATTTCCATTCTGAGGGAGGTTGTATAGGACCTAACACAGGATGAACAGTTAGACCCATTTGCTATTACCCTACTCTAGTCCTTTCTAAATGCCTTGTAAGAGAAGCTGATGTCCCTGTGTGATGGAGGGAGTGTAAGAACCAGAGATAACAGTTTTTTAAAGACATGAGTACAGGTTACAACGGTCTCTTCTCTCCTAGCATTTCCACTCGTCTGACATCCAACCACTTGCGTATGTACTATCTCAAGTCTCTGTTATAAACCGCTGTCTTGATGACACTATAGTGTATTAAAATCCCCCTGGCTGTCATGTAAATCTCCAGCCAACACTAGACATGGAGATCCACCAGTAAGCACTGAGGAGGAGGTGTAATTCTTCCAGAGGGGAATGAGGGTACAAGAAGGACGGAGTGGTCCAGACAGCTTTGAGTGCTCTCTTTATTTACACACTGCTGCTTGGGCCACCTGCTCTACACAGCTCTGGTGAGACTATTTGCACATCATTACAACACTGTAAATAGACATAATATGACATTTGAAATGTCTTTATTCTTTTGGAACTTCTGTGAGTGTAATGTTTACTGTACATTTTTATTGTTTATTTGTTTATTATCTACTTCACTTGCTTCACTTGCTTTTGATTTTCCCATGCCAATAAAGCCCTTAAATTGAAATTGAATTGAGAGAGAGATGAAGAGAGAGAGGGAGATGGGGGAGAGATAGAGGTGAATTTTAACAAGACACATGGGGGAGAGATTGATATAAGCACAAAGGTATAGGCCTATGTATACATGTTTGTTAGTGTGTATGCGTATGAAAGAAACAAAATGGGCAACTTCACAGAGAGCTGGAATGCTAAACCAGTGGAGGAACGAAAAAGAGTGAGAGGAGAAAGACTGAAAAGAATCAAAGAAAGACAGCCAGAGAAAGAAGCGAAGAGAGTACTGTAACAACATGTATTCCCAGTGAGTACTAAAACCCTGCCAGCGTGCCACCTGACTGTTCCCTGGTGCCAGGGCCCACCAGGTCACTCTCACCCACAATATCCCACTATAACGACCACTGTTGCCATGGGCGACCAAAGCCAAGCTAATTGTGGCACGCCTAAATGGCCTTCCAAAAGAGTGCTATCAACGCAAGGATTGTGTGTGTGTGTGCATTAGTGTGTGTGTGCCAGATTGAGTGGTAGGATAACACTGTTGATATCCACATGAGGTAGCCCTAATGTGTGTATGAGTTCAAAGCTTTCTCACCCTCCAATCAAAGCACAATCACTACATTCACAAGCACAAACTGAGCTGCCTTTCTCATTGACATATGCACAGGTGTAGCGGCACAATACGTTCCCGTGCTTCCCTGTGCTCAATAGATTCTAGTCCACGGGACATGATGGATCACATATGGCCATTAAAGGCTATAGCCTGCCTGTGCAGTGGCCTGTGTGTGAGAGAGATCAGGGGGGGAGCTAGGCCCCCTGCGTACTTAATTGTCTGTTATATACGGGAACATCATTGTCCATGTCACTGTGGGGGAGCCGCTGGCTGAGCCATTACAGCTTCATCTGGCCTTGACTAATTGTTCCTGAGCATCTCTCCTCTACTCCTCAACATTCACCAGCTGAATAGCGGGAGAAGAGAGAGTAGGAAATGAGAGAGAAAGACAAACATAGAGAATGACAGAGGGTGATAGAAAGGGAGTGAGGGATGGATGGAGGTAGGGGTTGAGGTAGGGTTGGAGGGAGGAAGGGAGGAAGAGAGGGAGATAAAGAAAATGGAAGTGCAGTGTGAGATGAATGATGAATAAAAGGGTGCTACATGTCAGTCACTCCTGTGAAGGTCACACTATTGGATTCCATCTCTAGTTTGAGCTTTAATGAGAGACAGATGTGTTTGCTAGTGATTCCTGGCACCCCCTCTACTGTGATCAGCCTCTGAAAGAGAGAGGGATGACACAAAGGAGAGGAGGAAAAGAGGAGAGGAAAGGGGCTATTTACCGCAAGAGAGAGTGGGCGTATTGTACATATAGTATGTCACAAGACACTCATCCCTTTATTCCCTTCCTTTGTTTGATTTTCTCCTTATTTTTTTCATTTTCTTCTCGGATTATTGTGGACCTGTCAACACCTGCCATATTTCTCTGACGAGGCTTTTGTTGATTATTAAGCGGCCAGACAAATTAGCTTTTAATTGATTAACGGGGGCCCACTCGGGGATGTGTTTGTGCAACGCTGAGTAGCTTTTTAATTAAGACTATTAAGCAAACAGGTTTCCAGTATGGACAAACACTGTGTCCCAAATAGCACCCTTTTCAAAATGGGCCCTAGTCAAATGTAGCGCACCACATAGGAAATAGGGTTCCATTTAGGACGACACCACGGAAGAAGAATCAGCAGCTCTATTCTGGCGGCTCCCTGGCTTTGAACTGTTAGTAATGAGTGTTGTGTCTGAGGATTTTGATTCCACTGGCTCTCTGTCAATCAAGAGGCAGATGGGAGACTCTCAAGAGACCGGACTATTGTGTTATATGTTCATTTACATTCAACAGGACCGTGTCAGAGGAGCTATACAGAAGCAAGCCTGTTTCAGAGGCAGCACATTATTACATTACCAAATGAAAATGTCAACCTGTATGCTACCCACACAGAGCTTTCAAATGGCTCATTTTAAGATCTCATTCAACCAGAATGGTCTTTCACTTCTCAAGTCGGGCGTAAAATGTGCATACCAACTTATATTCCGTTTTGTGATTCAATAGTGATTGGTTCCTTAGGCATAATGCAAATTAATGAAACATGTGTCCCAGATGAAACAACTAATGTACTATACTTGTACAGACATCATTTTCTTAGATGTATGTTTCTTTTGCACATGTTCCAACATAGGAAGCTGAGATGAAGGAGTAACTAGGGCCTACAGTTTCCCCAGTCATCCCACATGATCAGAAAAGAAACAGGGCCTTCGTACAACAACACAAACAGAGAAAAAACTACTCTACTCTCCAGGAACTGACATGGGTACAGTGTAAATTGATAATAGCCATATTAAAAAGGACTTGTAAAATCTTAATCATAGCTTATCATTAGCATGGGCTGAGTCCTCAGCCTTAGTCAGAGTTTCATGAATTCTTCATTCACTACGAGATGTAGTGAAGTCTTACTTGTTATTTGGTCCATCAATTATTTGAGAGGCCTTGTTGAATGCTTTTCAGTCTATTTAAAGGGTGTTCGGCTATAAATCCTACTCCATGAATGTTGCATGCTGCTCTTTTAGGCTGATTAACAAGGGCAGGTATGTAACGAGCTGATCGCCCTCCGAATGGTCAATACTTCATCCGCTATGCTACCTCTGTCAATTTAGAGGGGTTAGTAACTTTGCAAAGCCAAATCCTATTTGCTCCAGGGGTGCCGTACTACTATGGCTGACCCTGTAAAAAAAACACATTTCACTGGCCCAAAACCTACATTTTTTAAAGGAAAGTATGGTTCAGGTGATTCAATACAATACCAACACCTTATACATGTTTTTATACAGTAGTACATCTCAAGTGGTCGTTAGTGCAGCATTACATTTACATTACCTGCTTGCCTACAGCTTCATTTTTCTTCAGCCTTCTAATCAGCTCTTTCCTACTAATTCCTCAGTGTGAACAGTGTATTACTCACTGCGTGAAGTGTGAGTAACATGTCTAGGTCAACTGTAGGTAGCTAGCTGTTTTAGGCCTTCCAACTCCTCTTCACTCGATTTGTTTATCAGGCCGAGTCCACCTACACACTACTAATGGTCCTGAGAGTCATGAATATGCGTCCTCCATCCTCACCTCTGCTGATAGTTTCTCAAAAGCCTGGACCGCAGAAATGAAAAAAGGAACAACAAATCATTTCTGGCTGTAATTGGCCGTCTGGCAAGGCAAATATGTGTTTTTATGCGAGCGCTTTGTAGTGTGTGGAGAGTTTTGAAACATGGAAATTGAGGTACTAGAACTTGATTAGAGTGTAGAGAGAGAGAGAGTTCATATCACATTCCCTGTGGTAATAATTGTGTCCTTTATAGAAAAACATATTTGTGCCTACTCCTCTAGTCATAACAAGTGAGGTCGTATTGTCGCTGTTGTTTTCAGTGCCCCCAAAAGCTGTGTCAATAATATGATTGTATTTCAATGTTTTCTTCAATTTATGGCATTATATGGAGTTAATGCAACTATTACGCCCCTGACAATTTTAATATGATTACATCTAGAACCTAATTTGTTTCATGGAGATCCAAAATGGGCCCTTCTTTAAAGTGAATGATGGAAGTCAATAAAGATGCCAGTATTTATTCAGCCGTCTTGCTTCTGGCTTACATCACACAGCTCAATGTAACTTCATCTACTGTGGGTATTTTCAATGCAGTCAAATGAAAACACAATGTGATGGTGAACAGAGCACCGGTGAGCATTCAGTCGATATCACATCATATCCTGTTTCTGACAGGGGCCTTGTCAATAGCATGGTTATGTGTTAGGTTGTTGAGGCAGTTTCATGTGGTCATCACCTGTTACGGCTAGACGTTCCGCTAGCGGAACATCCGGTGAAATTGCAGAGCGCCAAATTAAAATTAACCTCTACCGAGCACCTACCCCGGGTCCGGGAGCACCCCCCACCCCCCCCACACTGATTAGCATCGCTAGCATAGCGTCACAATTAAATAGTAGCATCTAAATATCATTAAATCACAAGTCCAAGACACCTAATGAAAGATACAGATCCTGTGAATAAAGCCACCATTTCAGATTTTTATAATGTTTTACAGGGAAGACACAATATGTAAATCTATTAGCTAAACACGTTAGCAAAAGACACAACTTTTTTACTCCAACAGTTTTTTCCTGCGTCAGTAGCTATCACTAATTCGACTAAATAAAAATTTATATAGCCACTAACCAAGATACAACTTCATAAGATGACAGTCTGATAACATATTTATGGTATAGCATAGTTTTTTTTTGAAAAATGTGAATTTTTCAGGTATAAATCACAGTTCTACATTGCAGCTGCAATCTGAAATAGTGCCGACGCAGCCAGAACAATTACAGAGACCAACGTCATATAACTAATTACTTGTCTTAAAACATTTCAGAAAAAATACACAGCGTACAGATATTGAAAGCCCAACATCTGGTGAATCCAAACAATATTTCTGATTTATTAAATGTTTTATAGCGAAAACAAAATGTAGCGCTAAATTAGCATAGCCACGCCAGCCAGAACCAGCTGGGCGCCCCCGATCAGTTCACATGCACGACAGATATATGAAATAACATCGTAAATTGGGTCTTACATCTGATCTTTCATCAGAATGTTGATCAAGGTGTCCTTAGTCCTGATGAGTCGTTCAATCCATTCATAATCGCAACTTTCCCTCTTCATTTAGCATATGTACTGGTCGACTGGCCAAAATAAAAAAAGTCACAGAACGGAACACGGCAAAACTCCCGGAAAAATTAAAATAATCTGATTAAACTATATTGAAAAAACATACATTAAGATGATATGGTCACATGTATCGGTATCGGTATTCATCCGTAACGGCAGCAAAACAGAAGACAATCGCACCTACAAATCGCGCGATTCAGAGAACCGGAAGTTGTTGGTCACGCCAAAGAAATAGGTCTTATTTCACGTCAGTACAAGATAAACAAAAAATTTCTCCTCTGACGTCCTCTTGACACCCAGAGGAAGACGAATAAAGTGTGTTTCGGGTCATAGGTGGCGTGACCATATATAGGCGGAGCGTTGAAGCGAGCATACACATCTTGCATTCTTCTTCTTGGTCAGGGAAAGTGCTGTCAAATGACTTCTGTTTCACTCAGAGACAAAATTGAAACGGTTTTAGAAACTATAGATTGTTTTCTATCCAATGGTATTAATTATATGCATATAGTAAGAGCAATAATTGAATAAGAGGCAGTTTAATCTGTAGAGGAAATTATGCTAATGCGAAAACAGCACCCCCTGTATTCTCAAGAAGTTAAATTAGAAATTAGAATATTAGAAATATTTCACTTTCATAAAATCACAAGTGCAATACACCAAAATAAAGCTTAACTTCTTGTTAATCCAGCCGCCGTGTCAGATTTCAAAAAGGCTTTACGGCGAAAGCAAACCATGCGATTATCTGAGGACAGCGCCCCATCATACAAACACATGAAAATAATATTTCAATCTAGGCAGGTGCGACACGAAAGTCAGAAATAACGATATAATTCATGCCTTACCTTTGAAGATCTTCTTCTGTTGGCACTCGAAAATGTCCCAGAAACATCACAAATGGTCCTTTTGTTCGATAAATGTCTTCTTTATATCCCCAAAATGTCCATTTATTTGGCGAGTTTGATTAAAAAATACACCTGTTCCAACTCGCCCAACATGACTACAAATGATCTAATAAGTTACCTGTAAACTTGTTCCAAACATTTCAAACAACTTTCCTAATCCAACTTTAGGTATCCTAAAACGTAAATCATCAATCAAATTTAAGAAGGAATATACTGTGTTCAATACGGGATAAAATCAACTTTGAGCGAGCTCCAGGTTGCGCCTCTACCGAGCACCTACCCCGGGTCCGGGAGCACCCCCCACCCCCCCCACACTGATTAGCATCGCTAGCATAGCGTCACAATTAAATAGTAGCATCTAAATATCATTAAATCACAAGTCCAAGACACCTAATGAAAGATACAGATCCTGTGAATAAAGCCACCATTTCAGATTTTTTAAATGTTTTACAGGGAAGACACAATATGTAAATCTATTAGCTAAACACGTTAGCAAAAATCACCATTTTTCTTGTCCACCATTTTCTCTCAACACCAGTAGCTATCACCAATTCGGCTAAACTAAGAAATTGATAGCCACTAACCAAGAAAAAACCTCCTCAGATGACAGTCTGATAACATATTTATGGTATAGGATAGGTTTTTTTAGAAAAATGTGCATATTTCAGGTAGATGTCATAGGTTACAATTGCACCCACCGTCACAAATGGACTAGAATAACTACATAGAGCAACGTGTTTACCTACTTACTAATCATCAAACATTTCGTAAAAATACACAGCATACACTAATCGAAAGACACAGATCATGTGAATACAGACAATATTTCAGATTTTCTAAGTGTCTTACAGCGAAAACACAATAAATCGTTATATTAGCATACCACATATGCAAACGTTACCAGAGCATTGATTCTAGCCAAAGAGAGTGATAACGTAAACATCGCCAAAATATATTAATTTTTTCACTAACCTTCTCAGAATTCTTCCGATGACACTCCTGTAACATCACATTACACAATCCATATAGAGTTTGATCGAAAATGTGCATATTTAGCGGCACAAATCGTGCTTACACAATGGAAATACTGTCCAACTACTCAAGCAATCTGCCCGGCAGCATCATGATAATACAACTATTTTTATCGAAAACTATTCATAAACTTGACTAAAAAAATACAGGTTGGCCATGAAATGAAAGATGCATTAGTTATTAATGCAACCGCTAAGTTAGATTTTTAAAATTAACGTTACTAGACATACAGTGTGCGTTACAGACAGACTAGTGCCGCAATAACTGCGTCACCATTTACCATTATTGAGTTTACATTTTTCCACATAAAAATGGAATAACATCATAAATAGCTCTTACTTTTCGACGAGCTTCCATCGGAATCTTGGCCAAGTGGTACTTTTGTCCAAAATAATCGTTGCTTGGTTGTAAAACGTTGCATTCAACTTCTGATGTAGCAGCTAACTATAGCTAACAATTGCTAACATTAGCAAACGTGTCCAAATCCTCAATACGCAATACTGAGGAAATTCCGAAAAATAGCAATATACTCGCATAATCTGATATAACTCGGTTTCAAATAGCTTCGTTATGATGTTTCTAACACCTATATCAAATTAAATTACAGACTGATATATCTAAAGTTCATTACTGAGCGCTCGAAAATGGCATGCCCAGGTCTCTCTCTGCGTAAAGTTCAACGTCGAAAAGATGGCGCACCTCACTCCTTGGTGTTTTATAACCTCTGAGAGCTACGCAGAAAGCCCATTCCACTTCTCATTGGTTACTGACATCCAGGGGAAGGCGGGTGCAATTCGTGTCGTTCCATAGGATATACACACCCCTTTAAACTGAACTGAGATCAGAGCTTCGCTCTCAGACCTTCGCAAAACCTGTCATGGATTTCGCTGTAGAAAAAGTTCTGTTCCACTCAGAGACATAATTCGGCTATTCATAAAACGGCTATAGAAACTAGATAGTATTTTCTATCCAATAATAACAATAATATGCATATTGTACGATCAAGAATTGAGTAGGAAGCCGTTTCATCTGTAGAGACAATTATGCTAATTTGAAACAGCACCCCCTATAGTCGCAAGAAGTTAAAGACACTCTTGGAATGGTCTTTTTGTTTTTGTTTTGCCAAGGTTTTCTTAGTAAATGATTGTGTATGTATGCTCAGTAAGTGTGGGTGAGAGGTTAAACGCCCCAGGTTTTCTTAGTAAATGATTGTGTATGTATGCACAGTAAGTGTGAGTGAGAGAATTAACGCACCAGGTTTTCTTAGTAAATGATTGTGTATGTATGCACAGTAAGTGTGAGTGAGAGGTTAAACGCCCCGGGTTTTCTATTAGTTGTCTCAAAGTTCCATAATTTATTCCCTACTTGAAAAGCAGAAACACAGCATCTCAATCACTGATTAAGTGAGTGTGCTGACTGCCTCACTCCCATCTCCACTAGCCACACTTCACATGCCCAGGACCTTGACTCCAACGCCATGGTTGTTCATCCAGCCGAGGGCGGGGTAACCAGGGTTCATCATCTGCATATCCGTGGCGATGCATTTCTCATCATTTTCCACATTAAAGAGCCGCTGTGCACTAATTAGACTTCCTGGGTCAGAGGTCAGGGAGCTGGAGGAGAGAGAAAGAGATAGAGCTCATCCCTCCGTCCTTTAGGAAGGAGGGGAAGAAGTGGCTCGAAGGCTTCTGAAGGATTTTGTTTTTTCACACATCAGGGCAAGGTTGTACTGAAAGCAGCATGCTGACAACTCGATTGGAACTGGGAGAGGCTTACTGTATGTGTGCTGATGTGTATGTGTCTCAGTATGAAGAGAATGTGAGGAAATGTGTGATTAAGTGTGTGTTGCTGATGTCTATGATAGACTTGCCCAAATGTTCTTGGTAATTTAACATATTTACAAGTGTAGTCAAAAGCCACAGATGTAGTCTACAGATGCACCCCCAGTATCAAACACAAACAAATTAGTCATTTGAAAAGGCAGCACGCATTTGAACGCAAAAATAAGGAGGCTATCCTTGGTTCTCCTGCATCTAGTGGATTTATACTTACACTTTCTTTTTTTAGGAAAGGCAGACCACCTCTGTTTACAGATGCTACTGTAGCTACAGCAAAACACATCATCAATTACCAGCATGTGTCACTTTGATTTATAAGTGTTCCATGAGCAATATCCCCACACACAGACAGCCCCTTCATCATCTTCAATTACAGCAATGGGACATCTGTGCACAACAGGCTGGCGTACACACACACGTGCATGCACGCACGTGTGCACCCATGTACACACACACACACACACACACACACAAAAGACACAAATGCAGATGCACAAACACACTTCTGCAAAGACACTTGGCCATGTCTGCTATAAACCAAATGGTATACCACAGTAGGGAACAGTGGGGTAAATTGAGCCAAAGTTATGCGATGAGACACACTTGTTTGTAGGAATCCACACACGAAATTCATCAGTTGATCAGATACAGTATTTAGGAAGAAGTCAATATTTTATGGAGTCTGTGAAGAAAGAAATCACATGGAAAAATTGGTAAGCAAGTTATGTCCAAAAAATGTATTTTCACCAAATCAAATTAATTTATTGTGTTAGATGTTTCATGATACTGTATCTAAACCAAGGTAGATCATGTTTAAGATTGTTCTATACATCAGTTGGGGTCCATATACGTTTCAATATCCTAAACCTAGCATGAAAGTGCGTCGTTGTAGCTGTGTGGGCTAATATAGTCAAAATGTTTGCTTTGGGGTAAGTTGATCCAATGGCCATGGGGTAAGTTGAGCAAATGGTTGAACCAATGGCAAAAATCTTTGCAGGAGTAAGGCAAGGCATTAAGGCTGGGATATGAGGTAACAACAGGGCCTGGCCTATGTTAAAATTGTAAAAAAAAATGTTTGCTGTTAAGCCTGTGTTCAAATGATTAAAAGACAAAAAGTGATTGTTATTGTGTTGAATTGTGTTTGGGAAATAAAGCTCAACATAGTTTTAAAAAGGTAGTGGTAGTACTTCATTCAGTACAACATTTGTAGGCAGCTTAACTTACCCTGTCCCGCAGCTCAATTTACCCCTTATGCCAAGAGACCATTTTTTGGGGACAAGCGATCTTTTCAAAACTGTAATGTTTATATGTATTCAGATTATTTCTAAGGATAAGTAACATCCTGAAATATACACTACCAGTCAAAAGTTTGGACACACCTACTTATTCAAGGGTTTTTCTTTATTTTTAATATTTTCTACATTTGAGGATAATAGTAGACATCAAAACTATGAAATAACACATATGGAATCATGTAGTAACCAAAAAAGTTTAACAAATCAAAATATATGTTATATTTGAGATTCATCAAAGTAGCCACCCTTTGCCTTGATGACAGCTTTGCACACTTTTGGCATTCTCTCATCCAGCTTCATGAGGTATGTGCCTTGTTAAAAGTTAATTTGTGGAATTTCTTTCCTTCTTAATGCATTTGGGCAAATCAGTTTTGTTGTGACAAGGCAGAAGATAAAGGCAGAAGATACAGAAGCCCTATTTGGTAAAAGACCAAGTCCATATTATGTCAAGAACAGATCAAGCCTCCCCAGCTTCTCCTTTACCCATATCCAGATAGCAGATGTTCTGAAAGAGCTGGAAAACTTGGACCCATACAAATCAGCTGGGCTTGACAATCTGGACCCCCTATTTCTGAAACTGTCCGCCGCCATTGTCGCACCCCCTATTACCAGCCTGTTCTTTTCCTTCGTATCATCTGAGATCATCTGAGTATCATCTGAGATCCCCAAGGATTGGAAAGCTGCCGCGGTCATCCCCCTCTTCAAAGGGGGAGACACCCTGGACCCAAACTGTTACAGACCTATATCCATCCTGCCCTGCCTAGCTAAGGTCTTCGAAAGCCAAGTCAACAAACAGATCACTGACCATCTCGAATCCCACCGTACCTTCTCCGCTGTGCAATCCGGTTTCCGAGCCTGTCACGGGTGCACCTCAGCCACGCTCAAGGTACTAAACGATATCATAACCGCCATCGATAAAAGACATTACTGTGCAGCCGTCTTCATCGACCTGGCCAAGGCTTTCGACTCTGTCAATCACCATATTCTTATCGGCAGACTCAATAGCCTCGGTTTCTCTAATGACTGCCTTGCCTGGTTCACCAACTACTTTGCAGACAGAGTTCAGTGTGTCAAATCGGAGGGCATGTTGTCCGGTCCTCTGGCAGTCTCTATGGGGGTACCCAGGGTTCAATTCTCGGGCCGACTCTTTTCTCTGTATACATCAATGATGTTGCTCTTGCTGCGGGCGATTCCCTGATCCACCTCTACGCAGACGACACCATTCTGTATACTTCCGGCCCTTCCCTGGACACTGTGCTATCTAACCTCCAAACGAGCTTCAATGCCATACAACACTCCTTCCGTGGCCTCCAACTGCTCTTAAACGCTAGTAAAACCAAATGCATGCTTTTCAACCGTTCGCTGCCTGCACCCGCACGCCCGACTAGCATCACCACCCTGGATGGTTCCGACCTAGAATATGTGGACATCTATAAGTACCTAGGTGTCTGGCTAGACTGCAAACTCTCCTTCCAGACTCATATCAAACATCTCCAATCCAAAATCAAATCTAGAGTCGGCTTTCTATTCCGCAACAAAGCCTCCTTCACTCACGCCGCCAAACTTACCCTAGTAAAACTGACTATCCTACCGATCCTCGACTTCGGCGATGTCATCTACAAAATAGCTTCCAATACTCTACTCAGCAAACTGGATGCAGTTTATCACAGTGCCATCCGTTTTGTTACTAAAGCACCTTATACGACCCACCACTGCGACCTGTATGCCCTAGTCGGCTGGCCCTCGCTACATGTTCGTCGTCAGACCCACTGGCTCCAGGTCATCTACAAGGCTATGCTAGGTAAAGTGCCGCCTTATCTCAGTTCACTGGTCACGATGGCTACACCCACCCGTAGCACGCGCTCCAGCAGGTGTATCTCACTGATCATCCCTAAAGCCAAAACCTCATTTGGACGCCTTTCCTTCCAGTTCTCTGCTGCCTGCGACTGGAATGAATTGCAAAAATCTCTGAAGTTGGAGACTTTTATCTCCCTCAACAACTTTAAAAATCTGCTATCCGAGCAGCTAACCGATCGCTGCAGCTGTACATAGTCCATCTGTAAACTACCCACCCAATTTACCTACCTCACCCCCATACTGCTTTTATTTCTTTACTTTTCTGCTCTTTTGCACACCAGTATCTCTTCTTGCACATGATCATCTGATGATTTATCACTCCAGTGTTACACTCCAGTGTTAATCTGCTAAATTGTAATTATTCGATTTATTTCCTACCTCATGCCTTTTGCACACATTGTATATAGATTCTCTTTTTTCTACCATGTTATTGACTTGTTTATTGTTTACTCCATGTGTAACTCTGTGTTGTTGTCTGTTCACACTGCTATGCTTTATCTTGGCCAGGTCGCAGTTGCAAATGAGAACTTGTTCTCAACTAGCCTACCTGGTTAAATAAAGGTGAAATAAAAAATAAATTTAAAAAATAAGCAAAGAGAAACGACAGTCCATCATTACTTTAAGACATGAAGGTCAGTCAATGCTGAACATTTCAAGAACTTGGAAAGTTTCCTCAAGTAAATTTGTAAAAACCATCAAGCGCTATGATGAAACTGGCTCTCATGAGGACCGCCACAGGAAAGGAAGACCCAGAGTTACCTCTGCTGAAGGATAAGTTCATTAGAGTTAACTGCACCTCAGATTGCAGCCCAAATAAATGCTTCACAGAGTTCAAGTAACAGACACATCTCAACATCAACTTTT
This sequence comes from Salvelinus fontinalis, assembly GCF_029448725.1. Taxonomy (NCBI): domain Eukaryota; kingdom Metazoa; phylum Chordata; class Actinopteri; order Salmoniformes; family Salmonidae; genus Salvelinus; species Salvelinus fontinalis. The sequence goes on from NC_074690.1 coordinate 12,057,290, forward strand.
CAGAGGGGACTGCATGAATCAGGCCTTCATGGTGGAATTGCTGCAAAGAAACCAATACTCAAGGACACCAATAAGAAGAAGAGACTTGCTTGGGCCAAGAAACATGAGCAATGGACATTAGACCTGTGGAAATCTGTCCTTTGGTCTGATGAGTCAAAATTTGAGATTTTTGGTTCCAACCGCCATGTCTTTGTGAGACGCAGAGTAGGTGAACAGATGATCTCGTGTGGTTCTCACCGGGAAGCATGGAAGAGAAGGTGTGATGGTGTGGGGTGCTTTGCTGGTGACACTGTCTGTGATTGTTTTAGAGTTTAACCTCTCTAGGGTATGTGGGACGGTAGCGTCTCACCTCGTCAACAGCCAGTGAAACTGCAGGGCGCCAACTCAAAACAACAGAATTCCCATAATTCAAATTCTTCAAACATACAAGTATTTTACACCATTTTAAAGATACACTTGTTGTAAATCCAGCCACAGTGTCCTATTTCAAAAAGGCTTTACGACGAAAGCACACCAAACAATTATGTTAGGTCAGAGCCAAGTCACAGAAAAACACAGCCATTTTTCCAGCCAAAGAGAGGAGTCACAAAAAGCAGGAATATAGATAAAATGAATCACTAACCTTTGATGATCTTCATCAGATGACACTCATAGGACTTCATGTTCCACAATACATGTATGTTTTGTTTGGTAAAGTTCATATTTATATCCAAAAATCTGAGTTTACATTGGCGTGTTATGTTCAGTAGTTCCAAAACATCCGGTGATTTTGCAGAGACACATCAATTTACAGAAATACTCATAATAAACATTGCTAAAAGATACAGCTGTTATTCATGGATTTTTAGATCCACTTCACCTTAATTCAACCGCTGTGTCAGATTTAAAAAAACTTTACGGAAAAAGCACACCATGCAATAATCTGAGTACAGCGCTCAGAGACCAACACAACCCAAAACGATATCCGCCATGTTGTGTAGTCAACAGAAGTCAGAAATAGCATTAAATATTCACTTACCTTTGATGATCTTCATCAGAATGCACTCCCAGGAATCCCAGTTCCACAATAAATGTTTGTTTTGTTCGATGAAGTCCTTCATTTATGTCCAAATACCTCCTTTCTGTTTGCGCGTTTAGCCCAGTAATCAAAATTCATGACGCACGATCACTAGGTGCAGACGAAAAGTCAAAAAGTTCCGTTACAGTCCCTCGAAACATGTCAAATGATGTATAGAATCAATCTTTAGGAAGTTTTAACATAAATCTTCAATAATGTTCCAACCGGAGAATTCCTTTGTCTTCAGAAATGCAATGGAACGCAAGCTAACTCTCTCACGTGAACGCACATGGTCAGCTCGTGGCTCTCTGGCAGACCACTGACTCATTCCCCTCTCATCCGCCCCCACTTCACAGTAGAAGCCTCAAACAAGGTTCTAAAGACTGTTGACACCTAGTGGAAGCCTTAGGAAGTGCAATATGACCCCATTTCCACTGTATCTTATATAAGCAAAGAGTTGAAAAACTACAAACCTCAGATTTCCCACTTACTGGTTGGATTTTTTCTCAGGTTTTTGCCTGCCATATGAAACTTCAGAGTGTTTCTATCCAAATCTACTAATACTATGCACATCAAGCATCTTGGCCTGAGTAGCAGGCAGTTTACTCTGGGCACGCTTTTCATCCGGACGTGAAAATACTGCTCCCTACCCAAGAGAGGTTAAGGCACACTTAACCAGCATGGCTACCACAGCATTCTGCAGCGATATGCCATCCAATCTGGTTTGCACTTAGTGGGACTGTCATTTGTATTTCAACAGGATAATGACCCAACAAACCTCCAGGGCTATTTGACCAAGAAGGAGCGTCAGATGACCTGGCCTCCACAATCACTCAACCTCAACCCAATTGAGATGGTTTGGGATGAGTTGGACCGTAGAGTGAAGGAAAAGGAGCCAACAAGTGCTCAGCACATGAGGGAACTCCTTCAAGACGGCTGGAAAAGCATTCCAGGTGAAGCTGGTTGAGAGAGTGCCAAGAATGTGGAATGCTGCTATCAAGGGAAAGGGTGACTACTTTGAAGAATCTCAAATGTAAGATATATTTTGATTCGTTTAAAACTTCTTTAGGATAGGGTTCAGAGTTTTCACTTATGAAAAATAGCGTGCCCAATTTCAACTTCGTTCTACTCATCCCCAGAATATAAGATATGCATATTATTAGTGGATTTGGATAGAAAGCACTCTGAAGTTTCTAAAACTGTTTGAATCATATCTGTAAGTATAACAGAACTTATATAGCAGTCAAAACCCTGAGGACTAACTTTCTTTTTTAAGTCACTGTCTGTTCAATGAGTTGTTATAGGCAGGCCAGAATTCTAATCACTTTACTCGCAGTTCCTACTGCTTCCACTGGATGTCGCCAGTGTGTGGAAAAAGATTAAGGTTATTCATTTGAACAATGACAAAGAAAAACACCAGGAAGTAGAGTGACGTCCGGTGTTTTTGTTTGATTGTTGCGCAAGACTTGAAAAGTACCGTGAGTTTGTTTATCTCCTATATTGAAAACAGATTGACCAGTCTTCAATTTGATCGATTATTAACGTTTACAAATACCTTAAGTTGTATTACAAAAGTACTTTGAAATGTTTTGGCAAAGTTTAGAGGTAATTTTTTAGATATTTTGTCGTGACTTTGCGCAAATTGAACGCTGTTTTTTTCTGGTACAACGGCGCCAAATAAATGGACAATTTGGATATATATGGACGGAAGTAATCGAACAAAAGGACCATTTGTGATGTTTATGGAACATATTGGAGTGCCAACAAAAGAATCTCGTCAAAGGTAATGCATGTTTTATATTTTATATCTGCGCTTTGAGTAGCACCGGCATGGTTGAAATAGGCTACACTCTCTTGTTGACATTTTGCTATCATCAAATAACAGCATCTTATGCTTTCGCCGAAAAGCCTTTTTGAAATCTGACATGTTGGCTGGATTCACAACGAGTGTAGCTTTAATTTGGTATCTTATATGTGTGATTTAATAAAGTTTGATTTTATATAATTTTTTTGAATCTGGCGCTCTACATTTTTCCAGGCTGTTGGGACGCTAGTGTCCCGCTATCCCAGAGAGGTTAACACTTTTTTGGTTACTACATGATTCCATGTGTGTTATTTCATAGTTTGATGTCTTCAATATTATTCTAAAATGTAGAAATTAGTAAAAGTAAAGAAAAACCCTTGAATGAGTAGGTGTATCCAAACTTTTGACTGGTGCTGTATGTTAATATCTTTGCTATAAATAATAGTATAATTCCCTTGACGGGGTGATGCTGAAAGTTTAAAATTACTCGACTTACCCCACTCTCCCCATTGCAACATCACTATACCACAGCCAGTCGGCCTGGGTGTAAAAATTATGTTTTTTTTTTGTGTCTTACAGGACCATACAGTACATGCACTGCTAAGCTAGGACTACAACCAGACAACTAGCAAACTGAGATGAAACACAGCTCCAAGGCAAAAGCCAAACTTACAGTGCTGGGCTCACATATCCTTGAATTAAATATTCAGAGCTTTCCCAGTAATTGCATCATCCAATTCACATGTATAGCACTAAGGGATAATAAAAGGAGCAAATGTGAATCTAAATGTATTTCTCAGACACTGCAGACACACCACACTGTAGATCATTTGTCCCATTAATTGCTTGTGCTTTATCCTAGTTGTATACTCTTAGAAAAAATGGTGCTATCTCGAACCTAAAAGAATTCTTCGCCTGTCCCCATAAAACTATTTTAAGAACCAAGTTTGGTTTCAGGTAGAACCCTTTAGTTTCTAGGTAAAAACCATTTTGGGTTCCATGTAGAGCCCTTTTTTACAGAGGGTTCTATATGGAACAGGAATGGGTTCTGCCTGGAACCAGAAAGGGTTCTCCTATGGAGACAGCCGAATAACACTTTTGGAACCCTTTTTACGAAGAGTGTAGTTGTTCTGGGACTATGATCTCCCTAAAGGGAGATATTCCCCTCTCGTCTTCTTCTGGCTCAGCTATTCCTCTCCTCTCCTTTTCCCCTACTTCTTTCTGTACTGCATCTCCGTCATGACCACGTGTGTTTATGTACTCAGGGCAGAACACAGCCGTCTCATCAGCATCATTTGGATGAGAAATGGAGTCATCGTCCGTGGAGTCCCGTTGCCGCTGCAATTGCTGTGATTCGATGGGGGGGGGGGGGGGGGGTGGAGGGAGTCGTGTTGCTATGACAACTGCATCCATTTGGTCAAAACTGAGCGAGGCCAGCAGAGCCCAAAAAACCTGAGGGGTTGTTCTGCATGCCTGCTCAAATATGCTAATCTTTCAGAGGTGCTGGTGGTGGAAGGAACAGAATTGTAATCAGGAGGACACCAAACTGTAGGCAGGCAAATTTATTCAAAATCCAATTTGACAGTTTGGTATAGTGAGTGAGAGAGACAATCATTATACAGTAGGTAAATCCAAAGTGAATTACAGGTAAATCATATGTGTACACATGGATAGCACACGTGTAGAAACATACACACATGCAAGCACTTGGGACATTTTCAACCCCCCCACCTTTTGTCATTTATACACCTTTTTTTTGTCTCCCAGCCCCTGCCGCTGAAAAACATCCCTATAGCATGCTTCACCGTAGGGATGGTGCCAGGTTTCCTCCAGACGTGACACTTGGCATTCAGGTCATTTTCTTTCTCCTGGTCCTTTCACCTAGGTTAAATACATGCACACGCATGCTCACAGCCTAATTAACTTTGAACACACACACACACACACACACAAGCCTATTACACACACACACACACACAAGCCCGAACACACAAGCCTATTACATTAACCCCATTCAATAGCACTGCTTTGTGGTCCATCCAACCCCTCCTTTTTACAATCAAATAGGCCTCCCCTTCCCCAATCCTTATTAGCCCAAAATCTATACTCTTAGAAAAAAAGGATCCAAAAGGGTTCTTCGGCTGTGCCCATAGGATTCCAGGTGGAACCCTTTTGGGTTTGATATAGAATCCTCTGTTGAAAGGGTTCTACCTGGAACCAAAAAGGGTTATTCAAAGGATTCTCCTATGGGGACAGCTGAAGAGCCATTTAAGGTTCTAGATTGCACCTTTTTTTTATAAGAGTGTAACAATAATAGCTATAATAGAGTCCAAGAGGAAACACTTAGTCTTAAAGCCAACTTCCTCATATGTAATGGGGTGGGGCTGGTGGAGGTAACATAAAACGCTTTATTGCGAAGGAGGCTAATTTATCAGACAATTGCAAACCAAAATCGAAAACCACTAGGTATTTGTTGAGTCTCTGACACAAAATCCATAATTTGACATTACAAAGTGACATTTTATAAAGTAGCTTCCCTACAAGCAGACTTTCCATTCGCTGTAGCCACTGAACGGCATGGTGGCGTTAATTTATTAGATTGTAGATGGAGAGCTGATAAATAGCGGAGATAGCAGCTCACATAAGCCATTTATCGTGACCTTTTATTCCAGGCAAAATCAATTTGCCGTTAATATGCCCCTAATAAGTAGACACCTTTTATTTGCTTGGCTCTCAAGCTGCATTGATGTTTTCTAGCAATTGCTGTGGCAACTGCCGAGGAATGGCGTTGTTGCATTTTGATTTGTTTACAGAGAATCAACAACCACTTAGCAATGACCTCTCAGATTCAGTCAAATTCAAGACAGTGACACTTATAATAGCATCAACTAGGATGAAAATGGTAGAAGTTACATAACTAGGTTAATTTATTGGATTATAAATCTGTAGGCCTATATACTTATTGTGTTTCTGTACTTTTTGATTTGGTGATTTTCTTCCTCATAAAGTTCGACATGGTTTAAAAAAGGTAGTGGTAATATTTCATATTCAGTAATGAAGCAGGTATGAAGAACATATTGGTATAAGAGATCACAAATTATGTTGGCTAGATCTCAGAAATACATCAAATGATTCAAATCCAACTAACAGTGCAATGCTTATTTACGGGCCCTTCCCAACAACACACAGAGAAAAAAATAGAAAAGATAGAAAAATAATAAAATAAGTAATAAACGCACAATGAATAAGGATAACTTGGCTGTATACACAGGGTACCAGTACACACAGTACAAAAAGGGTTCCAAAGGGTTCTTCCGCGGTCCCCAAAGGAGAACCCTTTTGGGTTCTAGATAGAAACCGTTTGGGTTCCATGTAGAACCCTCTGTGGAAAGGGTTCTACATGGAACGCAAAATTGTTCTACTTAGAACCGAAAGGGTTCTTCAAAGGCTAATCAAATGGGGACAGCAAAAGAACCCTTTTAGGTTCTAGATAACACCTTTTTATTAGAGTGTAACGTGTTTATTTGCAGGGGTAGGAAGTAATTGAGGTAGATATGTACATGTGCAGCGCATTTGGAAAGTATTCAGACTCCTTGACTTTTTCCACATTTTGTTACGTTACAGCCTTATTCTAAAATGTATTAAAATGTTTGTTCTCCTAATCAATCTACACACAATACCCCATAATGACAAAGCAAAAACAGGTTTTTAGAAATGATAAAAAATAAAAACTGAACTATTGCATCTACATAAGTATTCAGACCCTTTACTCAGTACTTTGTTGAAGCACATTTGGCAGCGATTATAGCCTTGAGTCTTCTTGGGTATGACGCTACAAGCTTGGCACACCTGTATTTGGGGAGTTTCTCCCATTCTTTGATCGGGTTCAAGTCCGGGCTTTGGGAGGGCCACTCAAGGACATTCTGAGACTTGTCCCGAAGCAACTCCAGTGTTGTCTTGGCTGTGTGCTCACGGTCAGTGTCCTGTTGGAAGGTGAACTTTCGCCCCAGTCTGAGGTCCTGAGCACTCTGGAGCAGGTTTTCATCAAGGATCTCTCTGTACTTTGCTCCGTTCATCTTTCCCTCAATTCCTGACTAGTCTCCCAGTCCCTGCCGCTGAAAAATATTCCCACAGCATGATGCTGCCACCATCATGCTTCACCGTAAGGGATGGTGCCAGGTTGCCTCAAGATGTGAAGCTTGGCATTCAGGCCAAAGAGTTCAATCTTGGTTTCATCAGACCAGAGAACCTTGTTTCTCATTGTCTGAGAATCCTTTGGGTGCCTTTTGGCAAACTCCAAGCGGGCTGTCATGTGCCTTTTACTGAGGAGTGGCTTCCGTCTGGCCATTCTACCATAACTGCCTGATTGATGGAGTGCTGTAGAGATGGTTGTCATTTAGGGAGGTTCTCCTGTCCAGGAAGGTTCTCCAATCCACAGAGGAACTCTGGAGCTCTGTCAGAGTGACCATCGGGTTCATGGTCACCTCCCTGACCAAGGCCCTTCTTCCCCGATTGCTCAATCAGACTTGGTGACACATTTCTTCCATTTAGAATGATGGAGGCCACTGTGTTCTTGGAGACTTTCAATGCTGCAGAAATGTTTTGGTACCTTTCCCAAGATCTGTGCCTCGACACAATCCTGTCTCGGAGGTCTACAGACAATTCCTTCAACCTCATGGCTTGGTTTTTGCTCTGGCATGCGATGTCAACTGTGGGACCTTATATAGGTGTGTGTCTTTCCAAATCATGTCCAATCAATTAAATGTATCACAGGTGGACTCAAATCAATTTGTAGAAACATCTCAAGGATGATGAATGAAAACAGGATGCACCAGAGTTCAATTTCGAGTCTCATAGCAAAGGGTCTGAAAACTTATGTAAATAAGGTAAAGGTAAATAAAAAAGGTAAATAAAAAACAGTCTTTGCTTTGTCATTATGGGGTATTGTATTAAATAAATAATTTTATCCATTTTAGAATAAGGCTGTAACGGAACAAAATGTGGAAGAAGTCAAGAGGTCTGAATACTTTTCGAATGCACTGTAGGTAGGGATAAAGTTACTAGGTAACAGGATAGATAATAAAGTCAAAAGAGTTAGTGCAAAAAGGGTCAATGCAGATAGTCTAGGTGGAAGAAGATTGGTTAACAATTTTACTAACTATTTAGCCGTCTTATGGTTTGGAGGTAGAAGCTGTTTAGGGTCCTGTTGGTTTATACTTGGTGCATTGGTACAGCATGCCGTGCGATAGCAGAGAGAACAGTCTATGACTTGGGTGGCTAGAGTCTTTGACAATTTTTAGGGCCTTTCTCTGACCAGGATGTCAGGGAGCTCGGCCTCAGTGATGTACTGGTCCGTAAGATGCTCTCAATGATGCAGCTGTAGAACCTTTTGAGGATCTGAGGGACCATGACAAATCTTTTCAGGGGGAAGAGGAGTTGTCGCGCCCTCTTCACGACTGTGTTGGTGTGTGTGGACCATGAAAATTCCTTAGGGATTTGGACACCGAGGAACTTGAAGCTTTCACCCACTCCACTACAGCCCCAACGATTTGGATTGGAGTGTGCTCGGTCCTCTGTTTCCTGTAGTCCACAATCAGCTCCTTTGTCTTGCTGACGGTCAAATCAAAAAACACATTTTATTGGTCACATACACATATTTAGCAGATGTTATTTCAGGTGTAGCGAAATGCTTGTGTTCCTAGCTCCAAAAGTGGAATTGGAATTAAGAAATGTATAAATATAGGACGAGCAATGTCGGAGTGGCACTGACTAAATACAGTAGAATAGAATGCAGCCTATGCATATGAGATAAGTAAAGCAGTATGTAAATATTATTTAAGTGACTAGTGTTCCATTATTAAAGTGGCCAGTGCCAGCCACTAAGGTGCAGGGTTGAGTAGCCAGGTGTTTAATATCCTTGATGATCTTTTTGGCCTTCCTGTGACATCAGGTGCTGTAGATGTCCTGGAGGGCAGGCAGTGAGGCATTGGGCATACCATACCACCCTCTGAAGAGCCCTGCGGTTGCGGGTGGTGCAGTTGCCGTACTAGGCAGTGAGACAGGATGCTCTCAATTGTGCATCTGTAAAAGTTTCTGAGGGTCTTAGGGGCCAAGCGAATTTCTTCAGCCTCCTGAGGTTGAAGGGTAGCTGTTGTGCCTTCACCACACTGTCTGTGTGTGTGGACCATTTCAGATTGTCAGTGATGTGTACGCTGAGGAACTTTCCACCTTCTCCACTGTGATCCTGTTGATGTGGATAGGGGCGTGCTCCCTCTGCTGTTGTGAAGGCCACGATCAGCTCCCTCATTTTGTTGACGTTAGTTTTGTTGACGAGAGAGAGGTTATTTTCCTGGCACCACTCTGCCAGGGCCATCACCTCCAACCTGTAGGCTGTCTCGTCATTGTTGGTAATCAGGCCTATTGCTGTTGTGTTGTCTGCTAACTTGATGATTGAATTGGAGGCGTGCGAGGCCACGCAGTCATGGGTGAACAGGGAGTACAGGAGGGAACTGAGCACACACCCTTATGGGGCCCCTATGTTGAGGATCAGTAAGGTGTTTTTTCCTAGTTTCACAACCTGGGGGCACCCGTCAGGAAGTCCAGGACCCAGTTGCACAGGATGGGGTTCAGACTTAGGGCCCCGAGCTTAATTATGAGCTTGGAGGGTACTATGGTGTTGAAGGCTGAGCTATAGTCAATGAACAGCATTCTGACAAAGGTATTCCTCTTGAACAGATGGGATAGGGCAGTGTGCAGTGCAATGGCGATTGCATCGTCTGTTGACCTATAGGGGCGGTAAGCAAATTGAAGTGGGTCTAGGGTATCAGATAAGGTAGAGGTGATATGATTCTTAACTAGACTCTCAAAGCACTTCATGATGACAGAAGTGAGTGCTATGGAGCGATATTCATTTAGTTAGTTACCTTTGCTTTCTTGGGTACAGGAACAATGGTGGACATCTTGACGAAAGTGGGGACAGCAGACTGGGATAGGGAAAGATTGAATATGTCCGTAAACACTACAGCCTCTGCGCATACTCTGAGGATGCGGCTAGCGATGCTGTCTGGGCAGGCAGCCTTGCAAGGGATAACACGCTTAAATGTCCTACTCACGTCAGCCAAGGAGAACGAGAGCCCACGGTCCTTGGAAGCGGGCTGCATCGGTGGCAATGTGTTATCCTCAAAGTGGGTGAAGAAGGTGTTTAGCTTGTCTGGGAGGAAGACGTCGGTGTCAGATATGTGACTTGTTTTCTCTTTGCAATCCATGGTTATCTGTAGACCCTGCCACATACGTCTCATGTCTGAGCCGTTGAATTTCGACTCCACTTTGTCTCTGTACTGACATTTTGCCTGTTTGATTGCCTTACGGAGGGAATAAGCCTAAAATGACATGTAACTGGCTGTAGCTCAGGACCTGAAGCAAGGATATGCATATTATTGATACCATTTGAAAGGAAACACTTTGCAGTTTGTGGAAATGTGAAATTAATGTAGGAGAATATAACACATTAGATCTGGTAAAAGATAATACAAAGAAAAAAACATGCACTTTTTTTGTTCATCATCTTTGAAATGCAAGAGAAAGTCCCCAATGAATTATTCCAGTTTAGGTGCAATTTAGATGTTGGCCACTAGATGGCATCAGTGTATGTGCAAAAATGTTGTATCAAGTATGCCCAAATATGCTAATTGTTTTATTAATACATTTTCAAGTTCATAACTGTGCACTCTCCTTAAACAATAGCATGGTATTATTTCACTGTAACAGCTACTGTAAAGTGGACAGTGCAGTTCGATTAACAATAATTTAAGCTTTCTGCCCATATCAGATATGTCTATGTTCTGGAAAATGTTCTTGTTACTTACAACCTCATGCTAATCACATTATCCTACGTTAGCTCAACCGTCCTGCGGGTGGGGGACCGATCCCGTAGAGGTTACGAGCTAGAAGATCTAGCCAGGGAGTCAGGAATAGGGGAGATATGGGCAGCTACATTATGGAGATTTCAGCCTCTAAAACAGTTCAGCAAACAAGCCTCAAGAACACAACTGCCAGCCTCACTCGCAGCAAAAAGCTTCTATTGTCAGCCTGCTGTTCCTCTCTCCCTCTCCTTCCTCTCTTTTCCACTCGCTTACCTCCAATTCCCAATTTATATGTAAATTCTGCTTCCCTAAATAATGCTATACCCATGTCTATTGGCATGTGGCTGAGGTCCAAAAGCTAGAATAAACAAGGCTGAGCCCTTGCTTCCCGAGCAGCACTATAAATTATGGGAGTTTAGTGTTTTTAATGGTGACCTTCTCCGAACACCTGTGATGATATTCAAATCCTTTTTCTTTCATAGACGACATGTGTAGTGCTTTGATCTTTCAGCCTAACAAGTCCGCACAGAACAAGTAGAGAAATCAGTGTAGAAATATCTCCCATAGGCAATAACGTGCCAGCTGTAACTGTTGTTGACTGACTTATCAGCAGGAAAAAAGTTGGTAGCACTTTATATTAAGGACCCTTAATAAACAATTTATAAACAGTTTGTAAAGAGTTTACTTATAAACTCTTTACAAACTGTAGGAAACTGTAGGAATAATGATTATAATCATTATTCTTACATTTCTAAATGTCAAAAAGCAATCTCAACATAGTCCCTTACACATTTATAAACACACGTTTTATTATTATTAATGATTCATAAGATATTTAATAAGGTGTTTCATCACAGTATATGAACCAGCTATAAAGGAGTTACTGTAAACTCGGGGGGCTATATTGGGGGGGGGGGGGGGGGGGCTATATGGTGGGGACTATATGGCTGCTATTATCCCATACAAACACATTAAATAACAGTTTCATTACATGGAACAAAAAAATTTAAAATACGTTTGTTCTGAAGTGTATGTCCTATTTCTGAGAGATATGAGAAATATCAGGAAACATTTTTATGTTTTATTTTTTACATGTATTTACCCCTTTTTCACTAAACAGTCTCCATATATACTTCCATATTTAAAAAAAAAACTGGTACCGGGGGACCTTCAGGCGAGTCTTGTGAGGCCTTGTCTCATGGTCTGACAAACACCACTCTAGCTCTGTCACTTTTCACCACAGATGCGTGGTTTGAGGACGCATCTTATGAGACGCATCTTATGCAAAGATATCTCTAGCTTAAATGTACTGATTTTTATGGGGATTTTTGTATTGTGCTAATTAGATTTACACGGGGACCCGCACATTGACCTTAGGGGGTTAATGGTTGATTAATGGTTTGACCATTTATATACATATTTATAAGTGTATTTACAGTGCATTCGGAAAGTATTCAGACCCCTTTCCTTTTTCCACATTTTGTTACATTACAGCCCTATTCTAAAATGGATTAAATATATATTTTTTCATCAATCTAAACACAATACCCCATAATGACAAAGTGAAAAGTTTAGAAATGTTAGCAAATGTATAAAAATAAAACACTGAAAGATCTTATTTACATAAGTATTCAGACTATGAGACTTGGTATGAGACTCAAAATTGAGCTCCGGTGCATCCTGTTTCCATTGATCAAACTTTATTGGAGTCCAGCTGTGGTAAATTCAATTGATTGAACATGATTTGGAAAGGCACACACCTGTCTATATAAGGACCCACAGTTGACACTGTATGTCAGAGCAAAAACCAAGCCATGAGGTTGAAGGAATTGTCCATAGAGCTCCAAGACAGGATTGTGTCAAGGCACAGATCTGGGGAAGGGTACCATAACATGTATGCAGCATTGAAGGTCCCCAAGAACACAGTGGCCTCCATCATTCTTAAATGGAAGAAGTTTGGAACCACAAAGACTCTTCCTAGAGCTGGCCACCCGGCCAAACTGAGCAATCGAGGAAGAAGGGCCTTGGTCAGGGAGGTGACCAAGAACCCAATGGTCCCTCTGACAAAGGTCCAGAGTTCTTTTGTGGGGATGGGAGAACTTTCCAGAAGGACATCCATCTCTACAGCACTCCACCAATCAGGCCTTTATGGTAGAGTGGCCAGACGGAATCCACTCCTCAATAAAAGGCACATGACAGACATTTACATTTACATTTAAGTCATTTAGCAGACGCTCTTATCCAGAGCGACTTACAAATTGGTGCATTCACCTTATGATATCCAGTGGAACAACCACTTTACAATAGTGCATCTAACTCTTTTAAGGGGGGGGGGGGGGGTTAGAAGGATTACTTTATCCTATCCTAGGTATTCCTTAAAGAGGTGGGGTTTCAGGTGTCTCCGGAAGGTGGTGATTGACTCCGCTGACCTGGCGTCGTAAGGGAGTTTGTTCCACCATTGGGGTGCCAGAGCAGCGAACAGTTTTGACTGGGCTGAGCGGGAACTGTACTTCCTCAGAGGTAGGGAGGCGAGCAGGCCAGAGGTGGATGAACGCAGTGCCCTTGTTTGGGTGTAGGGCCTGATCAGAGCCTGAAGGTACGGAGGTGCCGTTCCTCTCACAGCTCCGTAGGCAAGCACCATGGTCTTGTAGCGGATGCGAGCTTCAACTGGAAGCCAGTGGAGAGAGCGGAGGAGCGGGGTGACGTGAGAGAACTTGGGAAAGTTGAACACCAGACGGGCTGCGGCGTTCTGGATGACTTGTAGGGGTTTAATGGCACAGGCAGGGAGCCCAGCCAACAGCGAGTTGCAGTAATCGAGACGGGAGATGACAAGTGCCTGGATTAGGACCTGCGCCGCTTCCTGCGTGAGGCAGGGTCGTACTCTGCGAATGTTGTAGAGCATGAACCTACAGGAACGGGTCACCGCCTTGATGTTAGTTGAGAACGACAGGGTGTTGTCCAGGATCACGCCAAGGTTCTTAGCACTCTGGGAGGAGGACACAATGGAGTTGTCAACCGTGATGGCGAGATCATGGAACGGGCAGTCCTTCCCCGGGAGGAAGAGCAGCTCCGTCTTGTCGAGGTTCAGCTTGAGGTGGTGATCCGTCATCCACACTGATATGTCTGCCAGACATGCAGAGATGCGATTCACCACCTGGTTATCAGAGGGGGGAAAGGAGAAGATTAATTGTGTGTCGTCTGCATAGCAATGATAGGAGAGACCATGTGAGGATATGACAGAGCCAAGTGACTTGGTGTATAGCGAGAATAGGAGAGGGCCTAGAACAGAGCCCTGGGGGACACCAGTGGTGAGAGCACGTGGTGCGGAGACAGATTCTCGCCACGCCACCTGGTAGGAGCGACCTGTCAGGTAGGACGCAATCCAAGAGTGGGCCGCGCCGGAGATGCCCAGCTCGGAGAGGGTGGAGAGGAGGATCTGATGGTTCACAGTATCAAAGGCAGCCGATAGGTCTAGAAGGATGAGAGCAGAGGAGAGAGAGTTAGCTTTAGCAGTGCGGAGCGCCTCCGTGACACAGAGAAGAGCAGTCTCAGTTGAATGACTAGTCTTGAAACCTGACTGATTTGGAAGTTAAATTTGAAATATTTAACTTTCACACATTAAAGTCCAATACAGCTAATGAAAGACACACATCTTGTGAATCCAGCCAACATGTCCGATTTTTAAAATGTTTTACAGCGAAAACACCACGTATATTTATGTTAGCTCACCACCAAATACAAAAAAGGACAGACATTTTTCACAGCACAGGTAGCATGCACAAAGCCAACCTATCTAACCAAGAACCAACCAAACGAACCAACAAACAACTTCATCAGATGACAGTCTTATAACATGTTATACAATAAATCTTCGTTTTGTTAGAAAAATGTGCATATTTCAGGTATAAATCATAGTTTACCATTGCAGCCACCATCACAACTCTCACCAAAGCAACTAGAATAACTACAGAGACCAACGTGAATTACCTAAATACTCATCATAAAACATTTATGAAAAATACACAGCGTACAGCAAATGAAAGACACAGCGTACAGAATCCAGCCAATATTTCAGATTTTTTAAGTGTTTTACAGCGAAAACACAATATAGCATTATATTAGCTTACTACAATAGCCAACCACACAACAGCATTGATTCAAGCCAACAATAGCGATAACGAATAAACCAGCAAAAGATATACATTTTTTCACTAACCTTCTCAAACTTCATCAGATGACAGTCCTATAACATCATATTACACAATACATATAGAGTTTGTTCGAAAATGTGCATATTTAGCGGCACAAATCATGGTTATACAATGAGAATAGTAGCCAAGCTGCCAACAATATGTCGGGTGAAATCTTGGGAGAGGCACCTAATCTAATCAGTAACTAATCATAAACTTGACAAAAAAAATACAGGTTGGACAGCAAATGAAAGATACATTAGTTCTTAATGCAATCGCTGTGTTAGATTTTTTAAATTAACGTTACTACAACATACAGCGTGCGTTAAAGCGAGACCGCACCGAAATTAATGGCGGAATATGAGTTTTACATTTTTCAACAGAACAACGAATTAACATCATAAATAGTTCTTACTTTTTGATGAGCTCCCATCAGAATCTTGGGCAAGTTGTCCTTTTTCCAAAAGAATCGTTGCTCGGTTGTAGATTGTCGCCTTCAACTTTGGAATTAGCAGTAAACATTACATTTACATTACATTTAAGTCATTTAGCAGACGCTCTTATCCAGAGCGACTTACAAATTGGTGCATTCACCTTATGATATCCAGTGGAACAACCACTTTACAATAGTGCATCTAACTCTTTTAAGGGGGGGGGAGGTTAGAAGAATTACTTTATCCTATCCTAGGTATTCCTTAAAGAGGTGGGGTTTCAGGTGTCTCCGGAAAGTGGTGATTGACTCCGCTGACCTGGCGTCGTGAGGGAGTTTGTTCCACCATTGGGGTGCCAGAGCAGCGAACAGTTTTGACTGGGATGAGCGGGAACTGTACTTCCTCAGAGGTAGGGAGGCGAGCAGGCCAGAGGTGGATGAACGCAGTGCCCTTGTTTGGGTGTAGGGCCTGATCAGAGCCTGAAGGTACGGAGGTGCCGTTCCCCTCACAGCTCCGTAGGCAAGCACCATGGTCTTGTAGCGGATGCGAGCTTCAACTGGAAGCCAGTGGAGAGAGCGGAGGAGCGGGGTGACGTGAGAGAACTTGGGAAAGTTGAACACCAGACGGGCTGCGGCGTTCTGGATGACTTGTAGGGGTTTAATGGCACAGGCAGGGAGCCCAGCCAACAGCGAGTTGCAGTAATCCAGACGGGAGATGACAAGTGCCTGGATTAGGACCTGCGCCGCTTCCTGCGTGAGGCAGGGTCGTACTCTGTGAATGTTGTAGAGCATGAACCTACAGGAACGGGTCACCGCCTTGATGTTAGTTGAGAACGACAGGGTGTTGTCCAGGATCACGCCAAGGTTCTTAGCACTCTGGGAGGAGGACACAATGGAGTTGTCAACCGTGATGGCGAGATCATGGAACGGGCAGTCCTTCCCCGGGAGGAAGAGCAGCTCCGTCTTGCCGAGGTTCAGCTTGAGGTGGTGATCCGTCATCCACACTGATATGTCTGCCAGACATGCAGAGATGCGATTCACCACCTGGTTATCAGAGGGGGGAAAGGAGAAGATTAATTGTGTGTCGTCTGCATAGCAATGATAGGAGAGACCATGTGAGGATATGACAGAGCCAAGTGACTTGGTGTATAGCGAGAATAGGAGAGGGCCTAGAACAGAGCCCTGGGGGACACCAGTGGTGAGAGCACGTGGTGCGGAGACAGATTCTCGCCACGCCACCTGGTAGGAGCGACCTGTCAGGTAGGACGCAATCCAAGCGTGGGCCGCGCCGGAGATGCCCAGCTCGGAGAGGGTGGAGAGGAGGATCTGATGGTTCACAGTATCAAAGGCAGCCGATAGGTCTAGAAGGATGAGAGCAGAGGAAAGAGAGTTAGCTTTAGCAGTGCGGAGCGCCTCCGTGACACAGAGAAGAGCAGTCTCAGTTGAATGACTAGTCTTGAAACCTGACTGATTTGGATCAAGAAGGTCATTCTGAGAGAGATAGCAGGAGAGCTGTCCAAGGACGGCACGTTCAAGAGTTTTGGAGAGAAAAGAAAGAAGGGATACTGGTCTGTAGTTGTTGACATCGGAGGGATCGAGTGTAGGTTTTTTCAGAAGGGGTGCAACTCTCGCTCTCTTGAAGACGGAAGGGACGTAGCCAGGGGTCAAGGATGAGTTGATGAGCGAGGTGAGGTAAGGGAGAAGGTCTCCGGAAATGGTCTGGAGAAGAGAGGAGGGGATAGGGTCAAGCGGGCAGGTTGTTAACATTAGTCATGTGGGCCAGACGTGCCCAACTCACTAGAACGCAGCACAAATAAATACCCGAAAATCGCAATATACTGATATAAACTGATATAACTCGGTTTAAAATAACAACATTATGATGTCTTTAACACCTATATCGAATAAAATCAGAGCCGGATATATCTAAGGGCTATAACGGGAGCTTTCTAGAACGCCATCCTGAGGTCTGTCTTGCGTCATGGCGAATGAAGGAAAGAGAGGACCCCACGTTGCCAGCCCATTTATAAGGCCTCAGATCTGCCTAGCAACTCCATTCCAATTCTCACTATTTGCTGACATCCAGGGGAAGGCGTATGCAGTGCATCTCAACCAATAGAAGACATGCAAATTAATAAACTGACCTCAGAACAGCCTGCAGATTTCAGATTTCTCACTTCCTCATAGGAAAATTGCTCCAACTCGAGTTCTGTTTTACTCACAGATATAATTCAAACGGTTTTAGAAACTAGAGAGTGTTTTCTATCCAATAGTAATAATAATATGCATACTGTACGAGCAAGAATTGAGTACGAGGCAGTTTAATTTGGGAACGAAATTTTTACAAAGTGCAAACAGCACCCCCTATTGAGAAAAGGCTAGACTTGGGAAATGTTTTTATCTACCAAAGATATATTAATTGATATACTAATTTGAACTGACAAATCGGTTAGTGACAATATTACCAATTAATACTGTCAGGTTTTGAAGTTGTTTTTTACCTAGACATTTCGTTAGGGTTTGTTTCACCAATGAAACCCACTATATTGTAAAGGCTGTTTAGTATGGTTATAAAGACAGACTATGAGGGGAATCTGATATCTAAATAACAGCCTCTCATCTTTACAAATAAATAAATGTTCATTGTAGTTATTCACCTCTGCTGTAGATAATAGAAAAATAAGCTTAGTTTAGGCAAATACTCAGTAATCTGCAGCCCGTAAACACACACACACAGATTTTTTGCCATCCTATGAGTATTACGCATAATGATCATTTATTGATGTGTTCATTAAACATTTATCAACATTTAACTAATTGTCATTTGCAAGCTTTTAATGATTAATGACTCTTAATGAATATGGATCCTTGTTACCCTAGATTCCATTTGTTTGCAATGGCACCTGTTAATATTTCATTTAAATCATTAGCAATTAATAGCGGTAAATGCTTTCTTAAATGTGTGTGTTTATTTTCAACAAATAACTCTTCAGTATAACGCATACAATTCCATTTTATGTACATTAATATTCAATGAATACATCTTCATTTCATTAAAGTCAGTGATGTAGTGAAATGCATGTAAATGCCGTTTACACACCTTTTTATTTTGGATGAGAGCACCTATTTTTTACCACTTAATCTCTGATTATAGTGTATACAACTCTGCAAACATTCCATAACACAATTGTGCAGTGCATTTTCTCTTCATTCTAATACCTACTAAGGTAAATAACCAGACATTTTTGGAGAGTTTCAACTTTTAACCTCATCACAGTTCTGGCAGCCAGACCTTCACCAAGGGTAGTCTAAACCTGTTGTCTGCCAATGTCTGCCATCAACAGCTGGTCAGAAGAAAGGCCAGGATTCATCAAACATTAACACTCATATATAATACTACACTTTTCAAAGGGAACAGGTAAATTCTCTACTAAACTCAGTCTGTTGGAGTCTCAGTCTGTTATATTTAAACAGTTCTGACTGAGAGTGGTGGTGAATTTGTCACCATGCATAAGCAACATCTCACTACACAAAAAAACCTAAATAAACACATTTTCACACAGACAAATAATAATATACAATTAAAACCCCTTTTCAGTTGAATTATAGAGAGAAGTGAGTGTGAAACAGCAAGATGCTCCTGGCCTGGATACTCGACTGAGCGTTAAACAGTTTTGTGTTGTGTTGTATTGTGTTGAGCTAATACCATTTATTTTCTGTTCCTCTGCTGCTTCGCTACGCTTGGTTAGCTTTCCGTCTCTCCCTCTCTAGCCGCCTGAGAAAGCCCAAACCGCTACCCACTCAACATGGGAGAGGAGACCAGCCCTGGGTTTAAGAGACCCCAAGTCATCTCTATGATTTGTAACACACCCACACACACAACGCGTATCTACACTGCTTAGTTTACAGTGCTGGTCTGCCAAGCGCTCCACTGCCCATGCATAGAAAGAGATGAATCCTCTGGCAGCCCAGCCCTCTAGAGTCTAGACCCAGCCAACCAGAATCACAACCCCCAGCCACTCTAGTCCATCTGATTACCATTACCACTTCATTCATCTAACACTTCCACTAGCTCTCCAGACCCAAACTAACCACTGCATTTGTATGTAGCATCCGTAGGGACCATTCATTGACATCCTCTCTTAGTTAGTCAACTCAGAAGAAGGTAAGGAAATCAGCTGTGACTAAATGAGTGAAATGAGGAGAGATTGATTGAGAAAGATTGAGAGAGAAATGCGGTGGTGGTGATAGAGAAAACAGGAGAGAGAAATCTGACAGAAAGGGAGACGAGATGGACTGAGTTGGGTGGGAGTGACAGTGAGGATGAGAATGGCAGAGGTAGGGAGGAGTGAAAACTGAGTTAAGAGATGAAGGTGAAAGCTAGTCAGAGGGAGGTAGAGCGGGAGGTAGAGGAACACAGCCTGCACAATATGAAGACAGGGAGGCTTTTTTAGACATGGATAATGGGGGGTAGCAGGGGACCCTGCAGAGAAGGTCAAAGTCATTTTTGTGTGTGTGTGTGTGTGTGTGTGTGTGTGTGTGTGTGTGTGTGTGTGTGTGTGTGTGTGTGTGTGTGTGTGTGTGTGTGTGTGTGTGTGTGTGTGTGTGTGTGTGTTTCTGAGGAGTGTCATGGATGGCAGGGGGTGTTGGCTCTTACTCCTACCTCTGCTGTCTCATCCAAGTACTGAGTCTGCAACTGTTTTTAGTTTTTTGTATTGCTAGATATTGGGGCGGCAGGTTTCCTAGTGGTTAGAGCGTTGGACTAGTAACTGAAAGGTTGCTAGATCGAATCCCCGAGCTGACAAGGTAAAAATCTGTCATTCTGCCCCTGAACAAGGCAGTTAACCCACTGATCCTAGGCTGTCATTGTAAATAAGAATTTGTTCTTGCCTAGTTAAATAAAATAAAATATTACTGCACTGTTGGAGCTAGAAACATAAGCATTTTGCTGCAGCTGCAATAACACCTGTAAACCGTCTGTGTGTGTCACAGGGTCTACAGTTTGTTTCTCAACCTGACATATCTGCCGTCCATGTTTCCACTTCTTCTCAAAGGTTGGACATACAGTACATATACTGAACATACAATGAATGACTCACAAAACAATGCATGTGGATACACCTTATGGATGAGTGCATTAGGTCGATCTACCAGGTCAGGTACCGTGGGAAAACTGCATTTGCTTCTCAAATGTCTTATTTTCCTATTGAAATGTATCATTCTCAATGGCAAAGCCTTGTGTTTCATCCCAAACCAGTGATTTCATGCAGCACAGCTATGATTTTCTAACAGGACTCTAAGATCTGTATCACACCTATAATACCTGTAATATGGGACCCATGTTTTAAGTACCTATTGCAACACTAACACATGACTGTGAGCAAACACAAGTACCTGTTCCTGATTGCTGCTCTGCGAAACGATTGCCTCTCCTTATTGTACACTCATGACCTGGAAAAAAAGAAAGAAAGACAAGAGAGAAAGAGGGAAACTGTCAGAGTGATAGAGAGCACGTTCGTAATGTGTGAGGCTGTATGTTGCTATGGAATACCTGTCAGAGTCACACACACAGGTGGTGAGGGTAGGCAACAACCCATCCACCATGCTGACCCTCAACACGGTGGCCCCTCAGGGATGCGTGTTCAGTCCCCTCCTGTACTCCCTGTTCACCCACGACTGTATGGCCGTGCACGACTCCAACACCACCATTAAGTTTGCCGATGACACTACAGTGGTAGGCCTGATCACCGACGTTGGAAACGTGGCAGTGTGGTGCAAGGACAACAACCTCTCATGGGAATGTCTCCACAATCCAAACTTATAACCAACGGACTGCAGCATTACCACAAACATGGAGTGGAAGAGGGAGAAGGTAGGGAACTTGTTTGTCTGCCATATATTAAAGATATGGCATATATAGAAAAATATACCAGTTTCATGTGAGGACAAAAATGTTGACAGCTGTGCCATACAGATTACAAAATAAATGGGAAGATATTTTTGACATACTGAATTCCATTGCACATGGTTTATGAACTGATACAACACAACACTTGATTCAACACTTAGAGTTTTTCATTTTAAATGATTATACAAAAATTCTTGCTACCAACAGAATGCTATATACAGTACCAGTCAACATTTTGGACACACCTACTCATTCAAGGGTTTTTCTTTATTTGGACTATTTTCGATTTTTGATTCTTCAAAGTTGCCACCCTTTGCCTTGATGACCGCTTTGCACACTCTTGGCATTCTCTCAACCAGCTTCATGATGAATGCTTTTCCAACATTCTTGAAGAAGTTCCCACCTATGCTAAGCACGTGTTGGCTGCTTTTCCTTCACTCTGCAGTCTAACTCGTCCCAAACCTTTTCAATTGGGTTGAGGTCGGGTGATTGTGGAGGCCAGGTCATCTGATGCAGCACTCCATCACTCTCCTTCTTGATCAAATAGCCCTGCCACAGCCTGGAGGTGGGTTTTGGAACATTGTCCTGTTGAAAAACATGGTAGACATGCTGGTTAACTGTGCCTTGAATTCTAATTAAATCACAGACAGTGTCACCAACAAAGCACCACCAAACCATCACACCTCCTCCTCCATGCTTCACGGTGGGAACCACAGATGCGTAGATCATCCGTTCACCTACTGTGCATCTCACAAAGATACGGCGGTTGGAACTAAATATCTCAAATTTGGACAAAAGGACAGAGTTCCACAGGTCTAATGTCCATTGTTCGTGTTTCTTGGCCCAAGCAAGTCTCTTCTTATTATTGGTGTCCTTTAGTAGTGGTTTCTTTGCAGTAATTTGACCATGAAGGCCTGATTCACGCAGTCTCCTCTGAACAGTTGATGTTGAGATGTGTCTGTTACTTTAACACAGTGAATTTTTTATGTGGGATGCAATCTGGAATGCAGTTAACTCTAATGAACGTATCCTCTGCAGCAGAGGTAACTCTGGGTCTTCCTTTCCTGTGTTTGTCCTCGTGAGAGCCACTTTCATCATAGCGCTTGATGGTTTTTGCAACTGCACTTGAAGAAACTTTCAAAGTTCTTTAAATTATTCGTATTGACTGATTGAAGAACTATTCAGGATTGACTGCTCTTCATGTCTTAAAGTGATGGACTGTCGTTTCTCTTTGCTTATTTTAACTGTTCTTGACATAATATGGCCGTGGTCTTTTACCAAATCTTCTGTATACCAACCCTGCCAACACAACTGATTGGCTCAAATGTATTAATAAGAATGAAAGACATCCCACAAATTAACTTTTAACAAGGCACACCTGTTAACTTCTTATGGCGGCAGCCCGACACTGGTACACTTATGACCACAGCCACTTCAAGTGCAGGGCGCGAAATTCAAAATATATATTTTTTAAATATTTAACTTTCACACATTAACAAGTCCAATACAGCAAATAAAAAGGTACACATCTTGTGAATCCAGCCAACATGTCCGATTTTTTAAATGTTTTACAGCGAATACAGCACGTATATTTATGTTAGCTCACCACCAAATACAAAAAAACACAGACATTTTTCACAGCACAGGTAGCATGCACAAAGCCAACCTAACTAACCAAGAACCAACCAAACTAACCAACAAACAACTTCATCAGATGACAGACTTATAACATGTTATTCAATAAATCTATGTTTTGTTCGAAAAATGTGCATATTTCAGGTATAAATCATAATTTACATTGCAGCAGCTACAATCAGAAATTGCACCGAAAGCAGCCATAATAATTACAGACACCAACGTCAAATACCTAATTACTCATCATAAAACATTTCTGAAAAATACATAGTGTACAGCAAATGAAAGACAGGCATCTTGTGATTCCAGCCAATATTTCCGATTTATTAAGTGTTTTACAGCGAAAACAAAATATAGCGTTATATTAGCTTACCCCAATAGCCAGAAAGACATGCCATTTCCCAGTAGCAAAAGGTTAGCGATCGTAACAAACAAGCAAAAGATATATAATTTTTGACTAACCTTGATATTCTTCATCAGATGACAGTCCTATAACATCAGGTTATACATACACTTATGTTTTGTTCGAAAATGTGCATATTTAGAGCTGAAATCAGTGGTTATACATTCTGCTAACGTAGCTATTTTGTCCCACAACGTCCAGATTTTGACACACATATTCTGACCAAATGACTATTCATAAACATAACAAAAAAATACATGTTGTATAGGAAATGATAGATCCATCAGTTCTTAATGAAATCGCAGTGTTAGAATTCTAAGTTAGAGTACCCAAACGTTGGGCGCCGACGACTAGTTCACATGCACGACAGATATATGAAATAGCATCATAAAATGTTTCTTACTTTTGGTGATCTTTCATCAGAATGTTGGACAAGGGGTCCTTTGTCCAGAACAGTCGTTGTTTGGATTTAGAACGGACACTTTCCCTCTCGATTTAGGAAGCGCAGTAGCCAAGTGGCACGAATCGCTCCATCGTCAACAAAGTCAGAGAACGGAAGACGGCAAAACTCCCGAAAAATTTTCAATAATCTGATTAACTTCTTAAGGCTAGGGGGTGCTGTTGTCACTATTTATGGTAATCGTGTAATTTTTGAAACGGCTTCCTACAAAATTCTTGATCGTACAATATGCATATTATTATTATTATTGGATAGAAAACAGTCTATAGTTTCTATAGGAGTTGAAATTTTGTCTCTAAGTTGAACAGAACTCATTCTACAGCAATTTCCCTGACATGGAGTCAGATTTCAGAAATGTTGGCCCCTGTTCTGGAGTCAGTTTTAAGGCCAATGTTATTCCTATGAGTATACGGACACTGCTTACGTCTTCCCCTGGATGCCTTTACGTGATGACGATTTGAATGGGGTCGATTGCGCAATCACAGGCACTATAAATAAAAAAAACCTGTAGCTAGGAACTCTTTTCTTGCTGCGTCATGCGCGCGGCGGCCACCGACCCGCACTTGTTCCAAGCATTAGTGTAGGGAGTAATATTACTCTGGTCACGTTTCTACTCGTTATAGGAGTTAAAAACATCATAAGGTAGTTAATTTAAAGCGTTTTATAGCAATTTATATCCGTTTAGTGCGATTTTGGGACATTTATTTCTGAGACGCTGTGAATCTCTGGGCACGGTTCCAGTTCATGCCGAACGCAGTTGGCATTTCCACATGGCAAGAGGACAGCTTTCCACCAAAAGACGATTAGACCCAAGAAAGGATCCTTTGCCCAAGATACTGATGGAAGAACAGCTCAAAGTAGGAACAATTTATTATGATAAATCGTGTTTATAGTACAACGATTTAATTTGTCCAACCTTAGCAATTTCTTCTTAACTAGCTACATAGCCGTCTGTGTATCAAAGATAACTGCGTAATTATCGTATTTCGTCGTCTCGTTGTCCACTGCTATCTGCCCAGCAGCTAGCAAACGTCCACCGTCTACCGAATAGTAGTATAACTTTTCATTACATTTCATTATAGTACAACGGTCTGATTTTCATTTTCATTACAGTACAACGGTTTGATTTGTTTGATCTTAGCTAGCTACATAGCCGTCCTTTATCAAACATAATTGCGTCGTTATTGAGGTTCGCTAGCGAGCTATTTTCGTTCGAAATTAACGCAACGTAGCCAACACTGCTAGCTAGCCAGCTTGCCACCGAAGAGCATTGTAGAAACGATTACAATACAACGGAACGACTTGTTTTGTGTAGTGTTAGCTAGCTACATAGTTTTCTTTGCTAGCTTTGTATCTAAGATAATTGTGTAACTTTGAGTAATTATCGGTTAGCTAGCCAGCTAGTTTCGCCTGCCGCGCTGCCGTCCTCCTACCTAGCCAACACTGCTAGCTAACACTGCTAGCTAGCCAACTTCTACCGAATAGCAGCACTGTAGAAACTTACATTACAACGGAACGACTTGATTAGCGTAGTGTTAGCTAGTTGTCTTTGCTGTCCTTGTATCCATGATAATTGTGTAGTTTAGAGAAACTTAGAGAAACTGTCGAGGTCACCTAGCCAGCTTCACTTTCAACAACGCAGCTACTGCTAGCCAGGCTACTTCACCAGCCAGCAGTACTATATCATTTTAGTCAATAAGATTTTTAATTTTATTGATTTTTTGCTACGTAAGCTTAACTTTCTGAACATTCGAGACGTGTAGCCCACTTGTCATTCTAATCTCCTTTGCTTTAGCGTAGCCTCTTCTGTAGCCTGTCAAATATGTGTCTGTCTATCCCTGTTCTCTCCTCTCTGCACAGACCATACAAACGCCTCACACCGCGTGGCCGCGCCCACCCTAACCTGGTGGTCCCAGCCCGCACGACCCACGTGGAGTTCCAGGTCTCCGGTAGCCTCTGGAACTGCCGATCCGCGGCCAACAAGGCAGAGCTCATCTCAGCCTATGCGTCCCTCCAGTCCCTCGACTTCTTGGCACTGACGGAAACATGGCTCACCACAGATAACACTGCTACTCCCACTGCTCTCTCTTCGTCTGCCCACGTGTTCTCGCACACCCCGAGAGCTTCTGGTCAGCGGGGTGGTGGCACCGGGATCCTCATCTCTCCCAAGTGGTCATTCTCTCTTTCTCCCCTTACCCATCTGTCTATCGCCTCCTTTGAATTCCATGCTGTCACAGTTACCAGCCCTTTCAAGCTTAACATCCTTATCATTTATCGCCCTCCAGGTTCCCTTGGAGAGTTCATCAATGAGCTTGATGCCTTGATAAGCTCCTTTCCTGAGGACGGCTCACCTCTCACAGTTCTGGGTGACTTTAACCTCCCCATGTCTACCTTTGACTCATTCCTCTCCGCCTCCTTCTTTCCACTCCTCTCCTCTTTTGACCTCACCCTCTCACCTTCCCCCCCTACTCACAAGGCAGGCAATACGCTTGACCTCATCTTTACTAGATGCTGTTCTTCCACTAACCTCATTGCAACTCCCCTCCAAGTCTCCGACCACTACCTTGTATCCTTTTCCCTCTCGCTCTCATCCAACACTTCCCACACTGCCCCTACTCGGATGGTATCGCGCCGTCCCAACCTTCGCTCTCTCTCCCCCGCTACTCTCTCCTCTTCCATCCTATCATCTCTTCCCTCTGCCCAAACCTTCTCCAACCTATCTCCTGATTCTGCCTCCTCAACCCTCCTCTCCTCCCTTTCTGCATCCTTTGACTCTCTATGTCCCCTATCCTCCAGGCCGGCTCGGTCCTCCCCTCCCGCTCCGTGGCTCGACGACTCATTGCGAGCTCACAGAACAGGGCTCCGGGCAGCCGAGCGGAAATGGAGGAAAACTCGCCTCCCTGCGGACCTGGCATCCTTTCACTCCCTCCTCTCTACATTTTCCTCTTCTGTCTCTGCTGCTAAAGCCACTTTCTACCACTCTAAATTCCAAGCATCTGCCTCTAACCCTAGGAAGCTCTTTGCCACCTTCTCCTCCCTCCTGAATCCTCCTCCCCCTCCCCCCCCCCCTCCTCCCTCTCTGCAGACGACTTCGTCAACCATTTTGAAAAGAAGGTCGACGACATCCGATCCTCGTTTGCTAAGTCAAACGACACCGCTGGTTCTGCTCACACTGCCCTACCCTGTGCTTTGACCTCTTTCTCTCCTCTCTCTCCAGATGAAATCTCGCGTCTTGTGACGGCCGGCCGCCCAACAACCTGCCCGCTTGACCCTATCCCCTCCTCTCTTCTCCAGACCATTTCCGGAGACCTTCTCCCTTACCTCACCTCGCTCATCAACTCATCCCTGACCGCTGGCTACGTCCCTTCCGTCTTCAAGAGAGCGAGAGTTGCACCCCTTCTGAAAAAACCTACACTCGATCCCTCCGATGTCAACAACTACAGACCAGTATCCCTTCTTTCTTTTCTCTCCAAAACTCTTGAACGTGCCGTCCTTGGCCAGCTCTCCTGCTATCTCTCTCAGAATGACCTTCTTGATCCAAATCAGTCAGGTTTCAAGACTAGTCACTCAACTGAGACTGCTCTTCTCTGTATCACGGAGGCGCTCCGCACTGCTAAAGCTAACTCTCTTTCCTCTGCTCTCATCCTTCTAGACCTATCGGCTGCCTTCGATACTGTGAACCATCAGATCCTCCTCTCCACCCTCTCCGAGTTGGGCATCTCCGGCGCGGCCCACGCTTGGATTGCGTCCTACCTGACAGGTCGCTCCTACCAGGTGGCGTGGCGAGAATCTGTCTCCTCACCACGCGCTCTCACCACTGGTGTCCCCCAGGGCTCTGTTCTAGGCCCTCTCCTATTCTCGCTATACACCAAGTCACTTGGCTCTGTCATAACCTCACATGGTCTCTCCTATCATTGCTATGCAGACGACACACAACTAATCTTCTCCTTTCCCCCTTCTGATGACCAGGTGGCGAATCGCATCTCTGCATGTCTGGCAGACATATCAGTGTGGATGACGGATCACCACCTCAAGCTGAACCTCGGCAAGACGGAGCTGCTCTTCCTTCCGGGGAAGGACTGCCCGTTCCATGATCTCGCCATCACGGTTGACAACTCCATTGTGTCCTCCTCCCAGAGCGCTAAGAACCTTGGCGTGATCCTGGACAACACCCTGTCGTTCTCAACTAACATCAAGGCGGTGGCCCGTTCCTGTAGGTTCATGCTCTACAACATCCGCAGAGTACGACCCTGCCTCACACAGGAAGCGGCGCAGGTCCTAATCCAGGCACTTGTCATCTCCCGTCTGGATTACTGCAACTCGCTGTTGGCTGGGCTCCCTACCTGTGCCATCAAACCCCTACAACTCATCCAGAACGCCGCAGCCCGTCTGGTGTTCAACCTTCCCAAGTTCTCTCACGTCACCCCGCTCCTCCGCTCTCTCCACTGGCTTCCAGTTGAAGCTCGCATCCGCTACAAGACCATGGTGCTTGCCTACGGAGCTGTGAGGGGAACGGCACCTCAGTACCTTCAGGCTCTGATCAGGCCCTACACCCAAACAAGGGCACTGCGTTCATCCACCTCTGGCCTGCTCGCCTCCCTACCACTGAGGAAGTACAGTTCCCGCTCAGCCCAGTCAAAACTGTTCGCTGCTCTGGCACCCCAATGGTGGAACAAACTCCCTCACGACGCCAGGACAGCGGAGTCAATCACCACCTTCCGGAGACACCTGAAACCCCACCTCTTCAAGGAATACCTAGGATAGGATAAAGCAATCCTTCTGCCCCCCCCCCCCTTAAAAGATTTAGATGCACTATTGTAAAGTGGCTGTTCCACTGGATGTCATTAGGTGAATGCACCAATTTGTAAGTCGCTCTGGATAAGAGCGTCTGCTAAATGACTTAAATGTAAATGTAAATGTAAATGTGTTTCTGTCGAAAAATGTTAGTGGCTTAGGACGCCATCTTTTTTGACGTAGCTTTGCTTGGCTCAAACTGTATTGAAAAGTAAGGATAATTTAAAAAATGTAATTCCGCGATTGTATTAAGAATTAAATTGTCTATCAATCGCTGTCCACCCTATATTTTTTAGTCACGTTTATGAGTATTTATGTATACGAGTAGATCACTGTCTAATATGGCGCACGAACATTTTCTCACCAGCTGGGCTACTTTTCCCATTGTCTAACCATGATTTTGGTGGCTAAATATGCACATTTTCGAACAAACTGTATATGTATGTTGTAATGTGATGTTACAGGGGTGTCATCTGAAGAATTCTGAGAAGGTTAGTGAAAAAAATAATATATTTTGGCGATGTTTATGTTATCGCTCTCTTTGGCTAGAATCAATGCTGGGGTAATGTTTGCACATGTGCTATGCTAATATAACGATTTATTGTGTTTTCGCTGTAAGACACTTAGAAAATTTGAAATATTGTCTGTATTCACAGGATCTGTGTCTTTCGATTAGTGTATGCTGTGTATTTTTACGAAATGTTTGATGATTAGTAGTTAGGTAAACACGTTGCTCATTGTAATTATTCTAGTCCATTTGTGACGGTGGGTGCAATTGTAAACTATGCCATCTACCTGAAATATGCACATTTTTCTAACAAAACCTATCCTATACCATAAATATGTTATCAGACTGTCATCTGATGAGTTTTTTTCTTGGTTAGGGGCTATAAATATCTTAGTTTAGCCGAATTGGTGATAGCTACTGGTGTTGGTGGACAAATAAAAGATGGTGGATTATGCTAATGTGTTTTTAGCTAATAGATTTACATCTTTACATATTGTGTCTTCCCTGTAAAACATTTTAAAAATCGGACATGTTGGCTGGATTCACAAGATCTGTGTCTTTCATTAGCTGTATTGGACTTTAATGTGTGAAAGTTAAATATTTAAAAAATATATATTTTTTAATTTCGCGGCTCTTCCTTTTCAGTGGGGGTGGGGGGGGTGTGCCGCTAGCGGAACGTGTGTCCTTGAAAGGTTTTAAACTATCTTGAAAAAACATACTTTACGATGATATGGTCACATGTATCAAATAAAATCAAAGCCGGAGATATTAGTCGTCCATAACGGCAGCTAAACAGAAGGCAAATCCATGTCTCTCTTCTCGCCTTCCTGAAAACAGGAAATGGAGGATACGTCATTCCATGAGCTGTAATTCGAGTCCAGATCAAGTTACAAGTCACAGTCCATTTCTTCTCTCACTCCTTGTCGACATCTAGTGGAAGACGTATGAAGTGCATCTAAACTAATAAATAACAAGGGATTTAATAGGCAGCCCCTGGAACAGAGCCTCAATTTCAGACTGTCCACTTCCTGTCAGGAAGTTTGCTGCAGAATGAGTTCTGTTTCACTCACAGATATAATTCAAACGGGTTTAGAAACTAGAGAGTGTTTTCTATCCAATAGTAATAATAATATGCATATTGTACGAGCAATAATTGAGTACGAAGCCGTTTGAAATGGGCACCTTTTATCAATACTGCCCCTGCAGCCCAAACAGGTTAATTGAAATGCATTCCAGGTGACTACCTCATGGAGCTGGCTGAGAGAATGCAAGTGAGTGCAAAGCTGTCATCAAGGCAAAGGGTGTCTACTTTGAAGAATCTCAAATATAAAATATATTTTGATTTGTTAATAACACTTTTTTTGGTTACTACATGATTCCATAAAACTCTTTGAATGAGTAGGAATGTCCAAACTTTTGACTGGTACTGTGTATGGGGCATACAACAATCTCAGCTCTGTAGATTTTGCTGCAAAGAGACAGAATCACTAGATCATTTATTCTGTTTTTGCCTTTGTTACGTTTCAGCTTTAGTCTAAAATGTATTAAATTGTTTTCCTCATCAATCTATGCACAATAGCCCATAATGGCACAGCAAAAAAAAATTTTTTGTTGTTGCTAATTTATTAAAATAAAAAAAACTGAAATAGCACATTTACATAAGTATTCAGACACTTTACTTAGTGCTTTGTTGAAGCACCTTTGTCAGTGATTACAGTATTGAGTCTTCTTGGGTATGATGCTACAAGCTTGGCACACCTGTGTTTGGGGAGTTTCTCCCATTCTTATCTGCAGATCCTCTCAAGCTCAGTCAGGTTGGATGGGGAGCGTCGCTGCACACCTATTTTCAGGTCTCCAGAGATGTTCGATCGGGTTTAAGTCTGTGCTCTGGCTGGGCCACTCAAGGACATTGAGAGACTTGTCCCCGAAGCCACTCCTGTGTTGTCTTGACTGTGTGCTTAGGGTCGATGTCCGTTGGAAGGTGAACCTTCGCACCAGTCTGAGGTCCTGAGTGCTCTGGAGCAGCATTTCATCAAGGATCTTTCTATCCTTTTCTCCGTTCATCTTTCCCTCGATCCTGACTTGTCTCCCAGTCCCTGCCAACATGATGATCCCACCAACATGCTTCACCGTAGGGATGGTGCCAGGTTTCCTCCAGACGTGAAGCTTGGCATTCAGCCCAAAAGTTCAACATTGGTCTCATCAGACCAGAGAATCTTGTTGCTCATTGTCTGAGAGTCTTTAGGTGCCTTTTGACAAACTCCAAGCGGGCTGTTGTGCCTTTTACTGAGCAGTGGCTTCCGTCTGGCCACTACCATAAATGCCTGATTGGTGGAGTGCTGCAGAGATGGTTGTTCTTTTGGAAGGTTCTCCTATCTCCACAGAAAAACTATAGATCTCTGTCAGAGTGACCATTGGGTTCTTGGTCACCTCCCTGACCAAGGCCCTTCTTCTCCGCCAATTGCTCAGTTTG
Organism: Salvelinus fontinalis; assembly: GCF_029448725.1. Classification (NCBI taxonomy): domain Eukaryota; kingdom Metazoa; phylum Chordata; class Actinopteri; order Salmoniformes; family Salmonidae; genus Salvelinus; species Salvelinus fontinalis. Next base: position 12,088,814 of record NC_074690.1, read on the forward strand.
GCTGAACGGCCAGCTCTAGGAAGAGTCTGGGGGTTCCAAATTTCTTTCATTTAAGACTGATGGAGGCCACTGTGTTCTTGGGGACCTTCAATGTTGCAGATGACCTTCAATGTTGCAGGCTTGGTATTTGCTCTCATGCACTGTCAACTGTGGGACTTCATGTAGTCAGGTGTGTGCCTTTCCAAATCATGTCCAATCAATTGAATTTACCCCAGTTGGACTCCAATCAAGTTGTTGAAAGATCTCAAGGATGATCAATGGAAACAGAATGCACCTGAGCTCAATTTCGAGTCTCATAGAGAAGGGTCTAAATACGTATGTAAATCAGGTATTTCTATTATGTATTTATAATCAATTGTAAATATTTAAAAAAAATGTGTTTTCGCTTTGTTTTCGCTTCGCATTATGGGGTATTGTAGATTGCTGAGGATTTGTATTTTTTAAATTCATTTTAGAATAAGGCTGTAACGTAACAAAATGTTAAAAAAGTCAAGGGGTCTGAATACTTTCCGAAGTTACTGTAGCTTGTTTCTGGTCACAGGTTCAGGAATGGTTAAAAATCCAATTAATATTAACCTTACAGATAGCAGTGTTGGGCGATTTGGAAAGCCATAGTCAATCAATAAATAATATAATAATTCTTGTTGTAAAGGTTTTCATCTTTAGCTCATAATCTGTGGATACTATACAATTAGAAAGGTCCAAAATGTATGTAAAACATCACAGCACAATTGAAAAATATATGGCACATGGAAACCAAACAACGGTGGTCTATGGTGATAGTTGGGATAGGCTGAGAGTGGCATTAAAGAGCTTATGTTTGGTAATGTATTGGTCTGGGTGGAGCTGGTGCAGAGGAGTCAGGCGCAGGACAGCAGAGATGAGTAACACAAGTAACTTTACTCAAATATTCCAATAACATGTCGTAATACCGAGCCCACAGTAACGGACTGAACATACATAAAACAATCACGCACAAAAACCATGGGGAAAACAGAGGGTTAAATAATGAACATGTAATTGGGGAATTGAAACCAGGTGTGTAAAACAAAGACAAAACAAATGGAAAATCGATCGGCGATGGCTGGTGACCGAACAAGGAGAGAGACCGACTTCAGCGGAAGTCGTGACAGGTAATGTATTATTGTATATTTATTTATCTAACCAGGGATATCAGTTAAGAACAAATCCAGTTGTGATACAGCCCAGGATTGAACTAGGGTCTGTGGTGACACCAGTGCCTTAGACCGCTGCGCCACTCGGGTATAGAGATGGTTGCTGATAATATTCCATAAAAAATCTGCCGTTTCCAGCTACAATAGTAATTTACAACATTAACAATGTCTACACTGTATTTCTGAACAATTTGATGTTATTTTAATGGATACAAAATTTGCTTTTCTTTCAAAAGCAAGGACATTTCTAAGTGACCCCAAACTTTTGAAAGGTAGTGTATATATTTTTTCAAATACCTCTCCCTCAATGTGTCCAAAACAAAGGAGCTTATCGTGGACTACAGGAAACGAAGGGCTGTGGTTCACATCAACAGGGCTGTAGTGGAGTGGGTTGAGAGCTTCAAGTTCCTCTGTGTCCACATTACTAGGGGCCTATCATGGTCCGAACACACCAACACAGTCGTGAAGCGGGCACGACAATGCCTCTTCCCACTCAAGAGGCTGCAAAGATGTGTCATGGGCCCTCAGATTCTCAAAAAGTTATATAGCTGCACCATTGAGACCTTCTTGACTGGCTGCATCACCACTTGGTATGGCAACTGATCGGTATCTACCGAGGGTAGTATATCACTGGGGCCGAAGTCCCTGCCGTACAGGACCTCTATAGCAGGCGGTGTCAGAGGAAGGCAATAAAAATTGTCAAAGACTCCAGCCACCCGAGTCGTTGACTGCTCTCTCCTGCTACCGCACGGAAAGCAGTACCGGAGTGCCAAGTCTGGGACCCAAAGGCTCTTGAACAGCTTCTATACACTACAAGTTTTACATTTCCTGCAACAGTTTTCCTGCAACAGGTTGATCAAATTGAAATTCTACACCTGTACTTACCGTACAGCCTCAATCTATCATCCTGTGTGTTAAATGGACTCCATGTTGTTGTTCACTAACATTACTGTTGTCTTCTTTGCAGTCCCAATAAGCAAACTGGCTCATTAAGGTTTACCTGGCATTAGGGATTTTCTGCGGAAAAAACATCTGCATTCAGCCCATTATCAGCCTCAAAATATAATCCTGTCATGTGTTCGCAAAAAGAAAGGCTTTAACCAATTGATGCTTCTGTCATCTGGCCATGCTCCCAGTAGGCTTTGCCAATGGGAAAGGATGAGTGTCAACCAATTGGGGTTTTTATATCAATACATTGCATTCAAGTGTAAAGATAAGTGTCAAAGGATTTACGCTTATGTCAACGCATTGCATTCAATGGGAAAAGGTGAGTGTCACAAGGTTGATGCTTCTGTCAAAACATTCCAGTCAATCCCCCTTTCCCTGTCTCTCTTCTCTCTCCCTTCCTCCTCTCTCCTTCTCTTTGCCTCTCTCTCTCTTTCTCTCTACCTCCGCTTTATCCCCCCTCCTCTTTTCTCTCTACTTCTCCCTCCTATTTCCCACACCTATCTCTCTATCTCTCTCTTCCCTCCCACCTCTCTCCCCCTCCTTCCTTCACCCTCTCCCCCTCTCTCCCCTCCCTCCCCCTCTAATCTCTCTCTCCCTATCATCCCTCTCTCTCCCTCCTCTCTTCCACATCTGTCTGTTGACTCTCTCACCCATATCTCCCTCCTTCACCCTTTCTCTTTCTCTCTCCCCTATCTCCCCCTCACTCATTCTCCCCACTCCTTGTTGCCCTCCCTCCCCCTCTTATCATTTATCTATCCCTCTCTCTCTTCTCTCCATCCCGTCTACCACCTCCACAGACAGGATATTATTTATTATATTTATTTTTGTAATACTACTAGCTAAAGTTGGCCTTAGCTAGCCAAGATAGGTTTCCAATCTCCAAACCTCATAACTAGCTACCAAGAAGTCATTTCAGGCTAGCTTGTCTAACTATCTTAGCTGGCAAGCCTGCTGGCAAGGTTGGCAAACTTTAGAAAACCAAGCAATATCTAAATGTACTGAATAAGACTTTTAGCAGAGATGCAGGGAAGCATATTTAGTTTCTTCAACAAACAAAAAAAGAATCATCACAACAGGTATGCTTAGATATGCATAAAAATATACATATATATATATATATATATATTTATATATATATATCATAGAATTAAGGATAATGATTATGGCTCTTGATTGCAGGAAAAAGCTGTTTCAGTTGTTTGAAAAATGCTACATTCTCCAACTTGGGCATCAGTATAAATGTATGCACATGTTATGTGTGTGTAGGCATATGTAGTGTGTGTGGTGTGTTGGCGTGTCAGTGTAAGTATGTGCAGTCTTGTCTTATGGCTTGGGCGTAGAAGCTATTCAAGGTCCCATTGGTTCCAGACTTGGTGTAATGGTATCGCTTGCCGTGCTACTGCACTGGTACCGCAGAGAGAACAGTCTATGGCTTCGGTGGCTTGAGTTTTTGACAATTTGTTTGGCCTTCCTCTGACACCGCCTGGTATAGAAGTCTGAATGGCAGGGAGCTCGGCCCCCGTGATGTATTGTGTCAGTAAAGACACTTGCCAGCTGGTCAGCGCATGCTTTGAGAACGTGTCCTGGTATTCCACCTGGCCCTGCGGCCTTGCAAATGTTAATTAACTTCTTTGGGATAGGGGGCAGTATTTTCACGTCCGGATGAAAAGCGTGCCCAAAGTAAACCACCTGTTTCTCACGCCCAGAAGCTAGGATATGCATATGATTTAGATTTAGATAGAAAACACTCTAAAGTTTCTAAAACTGTTAAAATTATGTCTGCGAGTCTAACATAACTGATATGGCAGGCGAAACCCAGAGGACAAAACCATCCCCCATTTTTTTTAAATGTACAGTTACAAGATGACATGGTGTCATAACATCATAGCCTGAGATGTTCTGAACAGAATGAGCCTATGTTTGTTGATTGGGAAGACAATTTGCCACAGCACATGCACCTGAGTGGTCTCAAGACTCCTTTCTATGCACACCAAAATCACCATCTGTTTCTCTGAATTGCCTTGTGAAAGCCTAAAATTGTAAGATCGTATTTTATAACTTAGCTAGTCATGTTGTCAATAGAACAAGCTTTCAAATTGTGCCCACCTGAGCCAGATTGCAATTTATAATGTACCGTTTATGGATTGTGTAAACAACAACAGTAATTGTCTGATGGCGAGGATGCAGGGTTGTGTTCCAAACAAAACAACTACAAGTTGCTTGCTCTAGGTCCTCAACGGCACAGCTAGAAAGCTTAAAAAAGTACCTTTTAGTTGAAGACTCTTCTTTGAGTCATAAAAGTGCATTGAAATTGCTTATGAACTGTACACACTTTGGAGAGGTGTGGCCACTTGGACACACCAGTTAGTCTTCTCACTCAAACCCTTGTCATTTTTTGTCTTATGTTGCACCTACCCTACATTTTCCAGGAATATTTTTATCATGTTACTGAATGTATCCAGAGTATTTTAAGATTTCATTATCAACAAATATGGCAAAAGGTACAGTAAATGTAAAATGCACATAAAATCAAGAGTGTAATGTTTGTATTGAGTCTTGTATCAGGTGAACAGTTGTGTACTCACCTTTGGTCTAATCATTTTGACATTATCTCCAAACTGTTTCCTTTCGATTGCTACCATGGTTATGCAAATGCTTGTCATATTTCGTCTGGAAGAATTTAACCTCAAATTAGCCTATTCCATGTAGGCCCTGAGTTTCATGTTAAATATGGACTATTAACAATTAATTAATTTGTTCCACCTCTCCACTACATTAAAGAAAGGTAGGTCTCACTTGAGTTAATGTGCTTTTGAGTGACATCGGCAGAATGGTTGAGGTTAGAAACAAAATTCAGGTAAGCGATTGTTCAACAGACACTCCCGATGAACGCAAGCCTACACCTGACCATGTGAAATGAACTCTTCACAATGAAAACTTGGTCCCAAAGAGAACAGGGCTTTTCTTCCTAACCCTAACCCTAACCTACACAAAAACACAGGCTTCTATACTCTGTAAAATGCATTTTTGACATCCATTGGATACAATGGTCTTGCAGTTCTATGAGCTAAGAGCCTTGTTAAAAATGTATTCTGAAGAGGATATTGGTCACATTTAGTTTTAAATTGACTTGAAACTTAAAGCTGTCCGTCTTTCTGTGTCTGTCTGCCTGTCTGAGTTGTTTTAACCAAATTACCCATTGCACCTGTATTACCAACTATTTTGCCTTGAATGCAATGTATTATATATTTTATATTTATGCATCAATATTATGTCTGTAGAGGTGGGAGAGAGGAGGGAAAGAAGGAGGGAGAGAACGGAGGGGGGAGTAGGGAGAGTGAGAAGAGGGAGAGAGAGAGAATGGGAAGAGTGAGGGAGGAGAGAGAAGCGTAACCTGTTTGACATCTTTTCCCATTTAATGCAATGTATTGACATAAGCATCATTTGGTTGACACTCTTCCTTTTCCATTGAATGCAATGTATTTACATAAGTGTAAATTGGTTGACACTCATCTTTTCCGACATAAGGTCAACACTGTGATACTCATCTTTTCCCATTGAATGCAATGGTCATACACCTTCCACCGCCATACTGAAAACAACTCCTCAATGGGGTTGAGAAATGGGGAATATGGTGGGAGATAGAGAATTGTAAACCTGGGATGGTCATGGAAAGATTTGCTGACCGAGCAACCCGATGGAAACTCATGTTGTCCCAAATTAGAACATACATTTACTGCTCAGGATCACCTGGCCCCCTGCTCTGGCTGAAAAAGATTGTCATGTAAGGTGTTAAGGAAATTATTAGATGGGCAGTGTTGTATGGTCCAAGGGTGGCATGGTGGTGGAGGACCCCATTGTGGCTCATAGCTGTGCTTATGGTGACATTTCTCCCACGCTGGCCAGGTACCTCAATGACGGCGCTTTGACGAATAATGTTCCTTCCTCTCCTCCTCTTCCCTAAATTGAATCCAGCCTCATCTATGAATATGAGTTCCTGGGAGATGGGACTTGCATCCAACTCCACGAGTCTCCGAAATGACAATAAATACTGTAATTTCTGTAGAGTAAAGTTCACTGGCAACATCAATGAGTCTCTCATATTTAAAGAGTGTAATACTAGTGCATTACTTGTTGCACATATATTCGTACCATTTATCCTTCAATCTTTGGGAATTCCTTTCAAATGGGACTCTGTAGTTTCGCTTCATCCGGAGATGGTGTTTCTTAAGGATGTGGGCTATGGTTGATAAGCTCACTCTGATGTTATGGAAGATGGCAGGGTTTTCAATAACCTGTTGTTGGACTTCCCACAGTCTTATGGCATTATTTTCAAATACCATTTGCACAATGCCAACCTCCTGTTTGTCTTTAAATAGACACGTTCTACCAACACGTACAGTACCAGTCAAAAATTTGGACACACCTACTCATTCCAGGGTATTTCTGTATTTTTACTATTTTCTACATTGTCGTCTTTCAGTTCTTCAAAAACAAAACAGCATGTAGTACAGTAAACACTACAGTAATACAGTAGAAAAGATAAACATGTTACAATGTAGTACAGCTGAAACATTTACTTTGTTTCCGCTTATAGGACAGTATGTATTGCAATCTACAGTCATTACTGTGCTTTATGTTGTACTACTGTCAAGTAGTAAAAGTAGTAGATAGGTCCAATGTCTGCAGTAGATACTGTACCTATTCTCATTTTGGAATGTCCGGATGATGGATGCTGTGGTGAATTGGCCCAGATTGGGCAGCACTCTCTGCCCAGCCTCTCTCAAGGTCAAACCATGGTTGACCACATTGTCTACCAGAGTTGCCCAAATTTCATCAGAAATTACACTCCTTGTTCTTGGTCTTTGTAACGGCTTTCGTTACAAAGACCAACGACTAACACCTGCCTCTGATTGGGAACCATATCAGGCCAAACACAGAAACAGGAAAACTAGACACACAACATAGAATGCCCACTCAGCTCACGTCCTGACCAACACTAAAACAAAGAAAACACAAAAGAACTATGGTCAGAACGTGACAGTCTTCCTCCACCTCTACCTCTACCCCCATTTCCGCCTCTACCCCCACCCCCACTTCTACCTCTAGCTCTACCTCTTTCTGCCAAGTTTGCTTCCAGTGTTCTCCAAACACATTAGTTCTCACCTGTGGCCTTTTTATCCATACCAAAGGTCAGATTGCAAAGTGAACATTTATGCAATTAGTGTTTGCACATTTGAACAGAGAAAGTGATCAATTGTAATTGAGCTTAGCTTGTTGAACAGTGTTGCTTTTCATTTGCACCCAATATATTTTAGTTGTGAAGGTTGTGCCAAAGAGAGAGAATTGTGTGTTGTGTTAAAGATAGAGAATTGTGTGTTGTGTTAACCTGTCTAGGATCAGCGTGGCGCTAGCGGCACACCCCCCCCCCCCCCCACTGAAAAACCAGTGCCGCGAAATTCAAAAAAAATATTTTTTTAAAATATTTAACTTTCACACATTAAAGTCCAATACAGCTAATGAAAGACACAGATCTTGTGAATCCAGTCAACATTTCCGATTTTTAAAATGTTTTACAGGGAAGACACAATATGTAAAGATGTACATCTATTACCTAAAAACACATTAGCATAATCCACCATCTTTTATTTGTCCACCAACACCAGTAGCCATCACCAATTCGGCTAAACTAAGATATTTATAGCCCCTAACCAACAAAAAAACTCATTAGATGACAGTCTGATAACATATTTATGGTATGGGATAGGTTTTGTTAGAAAAAAGTGCATATTTCAGGTAGATGGCATAGTTTACAATTGCACCCACCATCACAAATGGACTAGAATAATTACAATGAGCAACGTGTTTACCTAACTACTAATCATCAAACATTTCGTAAAAATACACAGCATACACGAATCGAAAGACACAGATCCTGTGAATACAGACAATATTTCAGATTTTCTAAGTGTCTTACAGCGAAAACACAATAAATCGTTATATTAGCTTAGCACATAGCAATTAGCAGCCCAGCATTGATTCTAGCCAAAGTGAGCGATAAAAGTCAACATCGCCAAAAGATATTAATTTTTTCACTAACCTTCTCAGAATTCTTCCGATGACACTCCTGTAACATCACATTACAACATGCATATACAGTTTGATCGAAAATGTTTATATTTAGCCACCAAAATCATGGTTAGACAATGTGAAATGTAGACAAGCTGGTAAAGAAAAAGTCCTTGCGCCACTTAGACAGTGATCTACTCTTATACATAAATACTCATAAACGTGACTAAAAAATATAGGGTGGACAGGGATTGATAGACAATTTAATTCTTAATACAATTGCGTTATTACATTTTTTAATTTATCCTTACTTTTCAATACAGTTTGCGCCAAGCGAAGCTACGTCAAAAAACATGGCGTCCTAAGCCACTAAAATGTTTCGACAGAAACACGATTTATCATAATAAAAATGTCCTACCTTGAGCTGTTCTTCCATCAGTATCTTGGGCAAAGGATCCTTTCTTGGGAGAAATCGTCTTTTGGTGGAAAGCTGTCCTCTTGCCATGTGGAAATGTCAACTGCGTTCGGGATGAACTGAAAAGCGTGCCCAACTTTTCACATCGTTGCAAAAATAAATGTCCCAAAATCGCACTAAACGGATATAAATTGCTATAAAACGCTTTAAATTAACTACCTTATGATGTTTTTAACTCCTATAACGAGTGAAAAGATGACCGGAGAAATATAACAGGCTAAACTAACGCTTGGAACAGGTGCGCGCCGGTGTCCTCTAGGCTCATGACGCAGCTCCCAAAGAATGACTAGCTTCAGGGTTTTTTCATTTGTAGGGCCTGTGAACGCGCAATCGACCCCGTTGGAATCGTCATCACGTAAAGGCATCCAGGGGAAGACGTAAGAAGTGTCCGTATAGTCATAGCAACGACAGTGCCCTTTTAACTGACTTCAGAAGAGTGGCCAACATTTCTCAAATCTGACTCCATGTCAGGGAAATTGCTGTAGAATGGGCTCTGTTCCACTTAGAGACAAAATTTCAACTCCTATAGAAACTATAGACTGTTTTCTATCCAATAATAATAATAATATGCATATTGTACGATCAAGGATTTTGTGGGAAGCCGTTTAAAAAATTAGCCAAATTAGCATAAATAGTCTAAACAGCGCCCCCATCCCCAACAGGTTTTAAGCCAAATGTCTGCATTGGTATTGCATTCTGAGTGTTAAAGCAAAAAAACGTGCCAGTAGTATTGCAGATTTGGTGTACGGTTCTGCTAAATGAGATACAGGTTTGGGTCATTATGCCTCATGGGCCAGTTTTAGTTTTGTAAACAATTGGGAGAAACTGTAATAAATATGTGAAAGGCGTGCCACCTTTCAACTGGACAGTATTGGATGGCCCTAAGTCACCTCATCCTCCATCAGTGTGTAAAAGTCTAAATGGTGATAATGTGAATGTTTGTTCATAGGTGAAATATTGTCATAGCGTTGCCTTGCAGATCTGTGTGACAATAACGCATACATTTTTGGATCGTGGCCAAAATTGTACAGTTTGAATGTAAATACCATATGAATGTTAAGATAAATGTATACAGCATTTTCTATATCTAAGAATATAATTAATATGGTCGATCCACGCATATTATATTTTATCAGCTGGTAATTTGTTGATTCACACATGTATAACTCCATCCATCATCTACTGATTGACAATGTGAAGGGTGCTTTATTCTTAAATTCTGCAATTTATTCCCTTCTGTTCACAGGCACTCAACCTCTTAGGCCCTGTGGTTATTAATGTGCGGTATGCAGGCAGTCGTAGACACACTTTTCGTGAAGGGCGTTTCATAAAGCCAGTCCATTATTGTTATTATAACGCGGGTTTGCCGGCACAGGAAGAACGGAAGCAGTCATTACATTTTAATTGAGCAATATTTTCTTCAGATGCTCGAGGAGCTGGATGGTGTAGGAGGGATTCAAATTGGCTTGGCACTGTAACGTTAATTTGTTGCATAAAATCAACTTTATTATTTGCTCCGACATATAAGCATATACAGTATTCATACTCCTTTACTTATTCCACATTTTGTTTTCTTACAATCTGAATTCAAAATGGATTAAATAGATGCCTTTCTCTTAACCATCTACCAACAATAACCTATAATGACGAAGTGAAAACAGATTTAAGAAAGATTTGCAAATGTATTGAAAATTAAATACAGAAATATCTTATTTACATAAGTATTCACACCCCTGAGTCAATACTTTGTAGAAGCATCTTTGGTGGTGATTACAGCAGTGAGCTTTTTGGTTAAGTCTCTAAGAGCTTTGCACACCTGGATAGTACAATATTTGCCCAGTATTCTTTTTTTAAATTCGTTCAAGCTCTGTCAAGTTGATTGTCGATCATAGCTAGACAGCCACGTTCAGGTCTTGCCATAGATTGTCAAGCCGATTTAAGTCAAAACTGTAACTAGGCCACTCAGGAATATTCAATGTTGTCTTGGTAAGCAACTCCAGTATAAATTTTGGTCTTGTGTTTTAGGTTACTGCTGAAATGTGAATTTGTCTCCCAGTGTCTGTTGGAAAGCAGACTTAACCAGGGTTTCCTCTAGGATTTTGCCTGTGCTTATAGCTGTATTCCGTTTCTTTTTATCCAAAAAAACTCCCTAGTCCTTGCTGATGACAAGCATACCCATAACATGATGCAGCCATCACCATGCTTTCAAATATGAAGAGTGGTACTCAGTGATGTGTTGTATTGGATTTGCAAAAAGTTCATTTCTTTGCCACATTTTTTGCAAACAGTTGGAATATAATTTTTTTGCACAGGCTTTCTTCTTTTCACTCTGTCATTTATGTCAGTATTGTGAAGTAACTACAATATTGTTTATTGTTATCTTCAGTTCTCATAATTCAGTTCTCAGATCACAACGATTAACCTGTGTAACTATTTTAAAATCAACATTGGCATTATAGTGAAACAGCTGAGCAGTTTCATTCCTCTCTGGAAACTGAGTTAGGAAGGACACCATCCAAAGCCAAATTAATAACTTCGCCATGCTCAAAAGAATATTCAGCGTCTGCTTTTTATTTTGTTTTACACATCTACCAGTTTGTGCCCTTCTTTGTGAGGCATTGAAAAACCTCCCTGGTCTTCGTGGAGGAATCTGTGCATGAACTCTACTTGACTGAGGGACCTTATAGATACTAGTATGTGTGGTGTACAAAGATTGGGTAGTTATTCCAAAATTATTTTAACCACTATTATTGAACACGGAATGAGTCCATGCAACTTATTATGTGATTTGTTAAGCACATATGTTCTGTCGAACTTATTTAGGCTTGCCATAAAGAATAGGTTGAATACTTATTGACATTTTAGCATTACATTTTTTATTATTAAAGAAAATGTTCTACAGTACAAACAAAATTAGACTTTGAATTTATTGGGTATTGTGTGTCGATCAGTGAGACAAAATCTAAAATTAATCATTTTAAATTCATTTTAAATAAGTTGCATGTAACTCAACAAAATGTGGAAAAAATGAACGGGTGTGAATATTTTCTGAAAGTACTGTATGCATTATTTTCTGAGACAATTTAATAAAGCAGATGCAAATTGCTTTTGATAATGGCCTTTATTGCCAAGGTTAATTAAAGTACTTACACATTGAGTATGATTTTATTTCTATCTATACTGAACAAAAATGTAAACGCAACATGTAAAGTGTTGGTCCCATTTTTAATTTCGGGCACAAATTTGTTTACCACACTGTAAGTGAGCATTTCTCCTTTGTCAAGATAATCCGTCCACTTGACAAATGTACAGCAGTATATCAAAAAGCTGATTCAACAGCATGATCATTACACGGGTGCACCTTGTGCTGGGGGCAATAAAAGGACACTTTAATAGGTGCAGTTTTGTCACACAACACAATGCCACAAATGTATCATGTTTTGAGGGAGTGTGCAATTGGCATGTTGACTGCTGGAATGTCCACCAGAGCTGTTGCCAGCCCTTTTGTCGGGAAAAACTCATTCTGATTGGCTGGGCCTGGCTCCCCAGTGGTTGGGCCTGGCTGCCAAGTGGGTGAGCCTATGATTAGGGCATAATTCATTTGTTTAAATTGACTGATTTCCCTACATGAACTGTAACTCAGTAAAATATTTGAAATTGTTGCATGTTGCTTTTATATTTTTGTTCAGTATAGTAACGAGACTTGGTGCTCTATTTGAATAAATCTAAGCACAGACGGTAGAGCTATAGGTTCAGTGCTGTGTCAAAAATATTTTTGCTATTTACACTATGACAATTGTCGGTGCACTTGCTGGCATTGGCGAGAAAGGCCTGGGTTGTGAAGAATAAACAAGTTGTGGGTGTGTCAAGGCTTGACCCCTCACTGACCAATCAGAAAGCGCTCCATGGCAAAATATGTGGTTGCTTCAAGTTGTGTATGTACTGTCTTTTATGTTTGGCCTTGGAGTCAACTCCAATTCCAATGTTAGTCTGTTATAGTTTGTTAAATGCCTTACAGAAACGAAGTAACAAAATATACACCTACAGTATCTTTGCTAAATATGTTAACTTGAACCCATTTGCAGTAAACATTGTTCTAAGTAGTTGCCTTGGCTTCAATAGCATTCACACTGACATAGGGGCTAGGCCTACTGTAAATTGCATTATTGCTGAGCATGGACATGCCAAACATTGTCAATAAGCAACATTAAATTCATTATTGATAAGGCCTAAAAACAGAATGAATAATTATAAACAATTTCTAAACAAAACGAAAGAACAACTTCTTTAAATAAGCTAAATCACATTTACAGGCACCATCATTTATCCCAGTGGGCATATAACATTAAAACAACACAGATTATGGGGAGTTTTACACACATCCAAAGTTTTCACATTAGATGGACAACGATCTAATATACAGAAAAGGGGAGAATGTCTGCTATAATGCTCGAAAAAATGTTTTATTAATATAATCAGAACTATTTCACAGATCAGATCGCATTCAAACACCACCAGTATTTGCATTGCATGCGCGCCATGTTTGTAATAATGAAACCAGGAAGGTTAACCTGTTGAGGACAGAGGGCGCTGTTTTCACTTTGGGGGAAAATCGTGCCCAAATTAAACGGCCTCGTACTCAATTCTTGCTCGTACAATATGCATATTATTATTACTATTGGATAGAACACTCTAGTTTCTAAAACCGTTTGAATTATATCTGTGAGTAAAACAGAACTCAAGTTGGAGCAAACTTCCTGACAGGAAGTGGAAAATCTGAAATCGATGCTCTGTTCTAGGGCCTGCCTATAAATGGGCTTCATATATATCAGTATACATGCACTTCATACGTCTTCCCCTAGATGTCGACAGGCAGTGAGAGAAGAAATGGAGTGTATAACTTGATCTGGGGTCGAATAAAAGCTCTCGGCATGACGTGTCACCAGTTTCCTGTTTTCTGGAGAGCGCGTGAAGGGACCTGGTTTTGCCTTCTGAAATGCTGCCGTTATAGACGACTAATATCTCCGGCTTTGATTTTATTTGATACATGTGACAATATCATCGTAAAGTATGTTTTTTCAATATAGTTTTATTAGATTATTGAAATTTATTCGGGACGTTAGGCGTGTTGCGTTGTGTGCCTTTGTTCAGGAAGGAGAGCTTCGCGCTACTTTACTAGCTTTCACAGGACCCCGACAAAGGACCCCTTGTACAACATTCTGATGAAAGATCATCAAAAGTAGGACCCATTTTATGATGCTATTTCATATATCTGTCGAACATGTGAAATAGTCGTTTGCGCCCAGATTTTTGGGTACTCTCTCGCTATAACTAAGCTGTATGTCGTAATGAAGTTATTTTTAGAATTCTAACACGCCGATTGCATTAAGAACTAGTGTATCTATCATTTCCTATACAACATGTATTTTCTAGTAACGTTTATGAATAGTTATTTGGTCAGAATAGTTGAGTGTCGTAAAAATACCCGCACATTCTGGGAAAAAGATGCTACGTTAGCACAATGTATAACCACTGATTTCAGCTCTAAACATGCACATTTTCGAACAAAACATAAGTGTATGTATAACCTGATGTTATAGGACTGTCATCTGATGAAGGTTTATGAAGGTTAGTGAAAATTAATATCTTTTGTTGGTTTATTCCCTATCGCTAAAGTGCCTATTGCTATCGCTAACGTGCCTTGATGAATGAATGCGGTAGTGTGGTAGGCTATTGTAGTAAGCTAATATAATGCTATATTGTGTTTTCGCTGTAAAACACTTAAAAATCGGAAATATTGGCTGGATTCACAAGATGTTTGTCTTTAATTTGCTGTACACCATCGATTTTTCAGAAATGTTTTATGATGAGTATTTAGGTATTTGACGTTGGTGTCTGTAAATACTCTGGCTGCTTCGGTTCTATTTCTGACGGTAGCTGCAATGTAAAACTGATTTATACCTCAAATATGCACATTTTTCGAACAAAACATAGATTTATTGTATAACATGTCATAAGACTGTCATCTGATGAAGTTGTTTCTTGGTTAGTTTGGTTGGTTCTTGGTTAGGTAGGTTGGCTTTGTGCATGCTACCTGTGCTGTGAAAAATGTCTGTCCTTTTTTGTATTTGGTGGTGAGCTAACATAAATATATGTGGTGTTTTCGCTGTAAAACATTTAAAAAATCGGACATGTTGACTGGATTCACAAGATGTGTATCTTTCATTTGCTGTATTGGACTTGTTAATGTGTGAAAGTGAAATATTTCGAAAAAATATCTTTTGAATTTCGCGCTCTGCCTTTTCAGTGGAATGTGGGAGGAGTTCCGCTAGCGGAACGCCTGGTGCCAGACAGGTTAAATATTCTAAAAACATTGATTGTAAAAAATTAAAACAAAAACAAGCATTATGTTTTTATTTGAACAATAACAATAAATACATGTAAAATGTATTTTTATCCACAATAAATACAACAACAATAAATACATGTAAAATGTAATGATATCATAAAATGGTCAGGATAAAAAAGACATGCAATGCTGCTGAACCAGCCTTCATCCCGGTATTCACCGAGGTTCTCATCTTGCGTTTCATGATGGGCATGGACACAAAGCCTACATCATGGAGGGGTTTTACGCATGTCCAAAATGGGACCTGCATGCTAAAATAACGTGTGCCTACAATGCATAGATACAAATGGAATGTCAGATCACTATTTTACTCCTATCAAACTTTATATTTTAATAAAGCTTTGGTGATTAAAATCTATTTCCTAGCGATCTCAGGAGCCAAACCCTTCATCAAACATTCTTGACTACTTAACGATTGCATTGGGCAGGACAAAAATATATATATATTGAGAGGGAAGGCTATGCTTGGATTTTAAACAAATAAAAAGAAATGAAAAAAAAAACATTTGTTTTTTTATGTTTCTAAATAGGAAGTATACAGGAACCAAAAGCAAATTAGGCTATCTTGTTCCATGCGCAAATGAGCAGTGTGCGTCATGGCTGGATAGGCTGCGTTTCCTTTGTCAAAATGAATGTCATAACCACCTGTGTTACCGCTAAAACCAACTTTTGATTGGTCTTAAATATTCCTATCAGCGCTGCCTGAAATTGGATCATGTTTTTAAGGACATCTCAAATATTTCAACCCCTCCCATCTGCGCGCAAGAGAGCTGATATAAGGCAGGTCAATTGCAGAACCTGGCGTTAAGGCTGGAAAATGCCAGTGCGCCAGTTTTTAAATGATGAAATTGTAAACGTATGTGCGTTTGACAGTAGATCCGCCTTTACGCCAGGCGAAAATAGAGCCCATGATGTTGTTGGATTATGAAACCAAGCAAAAGGTGCAGGCATGTGAAATAATAATCAAAATAAATGTTCGTTCTATTCCTGAAAGCATGCTTATCCACTCACAAAAGCGTTATAAATCATTTTAAAAAGCCAACTCCCCTGCACATGCACAGCAAATACCGATGTATCCTTGACAGTGCATTTTATGCATTCAACAGGATATTTCAAATCAAATCAAATCAAATGGTATTGGTCACATACACATGGTTAGCAGATGTTAATGCAAGTGTAGCGAAATGCTTGTGCTTCTAGTTCTGACAGTGCAGTAATATCTTACAAGTAATCTAACAATTCCCCTGCAATTACCTAATACACACAAATCAAAAGGGATGGAATAAGAATATGTACATATAAATATATGGATGAGTGATGGCCCGAGTGGCATAGGCAAGGTACAATAGAGGGTATAAGGCACAGTATATACATATGAGATGAGTAATGTAAGATACGTTAACATTATTAAAGTGGCATTGTTTAAAGTGGCTAGAGATCCATTTATCAATGTGGCCAGTGATTTGATATTTGAATACATTCAACAGGGCAAAATGTGCTTCTTCAGTAGTGTGCCTGTTGAGCCATTGTATATGGTATCTCTCTGCCTGTCTGTCTGTCTGCCTGCCTGCCTGTCTCCCTCCATCTTTGCTGACTGTTAAAGGTGGGTAAAGTGGTTATAGCTACAGGCTACTTCTCTTGCTCCTACAGCTTTGATCCTGCCTTGATATTCTGTGAGCCTGAACTCCTTTTCCATTGGTCTGCATTAGAGCTAAAAGGAATGGAGGAGAAAGGGATGTGGATGGTTTGAGGGTGGGAGAGGTTTTCAATGCAGTCTTTGAAGTTGGGCTGCACCCATACAGTATGCATAGTGAAGGAATGCAGCGGTGGTGGCACCCAATCATAGGGGAGATCATAGTGCTGAGCTATCATGTGCTAAGAATTATGCCGTGTAAGAAAACATTATGCTCTATTTTTGCACAGTTGTAATGAGACAAGTATGGGTGAACAAAGTGGAATGGTTTTCCACCACCAGACAGCATAGGTGTAACGGGTGTCGTCGGAAGGAAAGACCAAGGCGCAGCGTTCTTAGAGTTCCACATAATTTAATCACGAAGTGAAACTAAAACAGGACAAAACCATAAAGAATAACAATGACCGAACAGCTTCGATGTGCAAACTCCCTGCACACAAACAAAGAACAAGATCCCACACAGAAAGAGGGAAAAGGGCAGCCTAAGTATGCGATAGACAGCGATAGACAGCTGCCTCTGATTGGGAACCACCCTCGTCCAGAAACAAAGAAATACAAAACCTAGAAATACAGAACATAGAATGCCCACCCAAATCACACCCTGACCAAAACAAAATAGAGACATAAAAAGGATCTCTAAGGTCAGAGCGTGACAATAGGTTACATAATGTGGTTTATTTCTGTTAAATGACCTTGGAAAACATCCAAATTGTGAACAGGTCAAGTTCAACTACTTACAAAATAAAAAATGCACCTTGCACCTCTCACGGCTAAAACAGAATTATCACTAAATGAAAGAACCTTTCAGAAACACACCTCTGACTCCTTCGTCTCTCAGCCACCACTGGGGGTTTGAAAGACCTTTCCTGTCTCTCTCTCTCTCTGTGAATTTGTTTTGTGGGTTTATTTTTGTGTGATCTGTAATAAACACCTGGGTTGCCTTGGGGCAATACGACCTGTTTCACATCACAAACACCCAGAAGCCTCTGTTCTCACTCTTTCCCTTTCCCTTTCTCTCTTACTTCTCTGTCTGTCAAAGTGACCGGGAGTGGATCGATCAGAACTGAGTGAGCCTGTGCCATACCTGGAAGTCAAAACCATGACACATACTGCCTCCCCCGCAGGGCAACATGTTAGGTGAAGGTGTTTCCTTCTTAAAAGCAGAGGAAGATGAGGTGGATGAGCTAGCTAGTAAATAATAAACAACTGTACACTCTTAGAAATAAAGGTGCTATCTAGAACTTTAAAGGGTTCTTCAGCTGTCCCTATAGGAGAACCCTTTGAATAACCCTTTTTGGATACAGGTAGAACCCTTTTGGTTCAATGTAGAACAATTTCTAGGTTCTACCTAAAACCAAAAAGGGTTATACCTGGAACCAAAAAAGGGTTCTCTTATGGGGACGGCCAAATAACCCTTTCCGAACCCTTTTTAAAAAAAAGCGTATAGCCCATTAGGCTTAACAAGCAATAAAGCCGGGATAAATTAGAAAGGATTTTCTCTCTTTCCCACATTGAATACATTTCACATTGTGTGCAAGTGTTATTCCCATATGGGCTGTGGAGATGTCAAGACATCGTTAGATCGTTGGAGGTGTTGATGAGCCCAGTCACCCCAATTAGGCCCGCAGCACAGTGCAATCTATCTGTTTGGTGGAGAAAAAAGAGAAGAGAAACAGATATACAAGAGGTGTTACTAGGCAGTTGTAATTTCAACTGGGTGTCGTTGTCACAATCTGTATACACTGATAAGTTGACTGTATTATCTTGTTTGTATGCATTTTATTCAGACAATGGTACAATACATATTCCATTGTGAATGTGCCCCTTTCCATCACTCTCCCCTTTTATAATCCAAATGCATTGTCTTGTCTTATGCTGTTTGTCAGACTTAACTTCATTTGCAGCGTTGTTTGCCGCCATGTATTGCATATTTTACTTTGGTGCAAAGAGAGGTAAATCGGTAAACCATAACCGGAACCCTTTGTGTATATTTCTCTGGAGTGATGCCCTTGCATTTCATATTTCACCTTGGCCTCCACTAAGTATGGGAAACGGGAGCGGGCCAGATGGGGGCTGACAGTATTACATTTCATTTGTGGATATGAGCAAAGCAAGATGGTTTTGTTTTAGCCTTGACTAAGGTCTCCAATGATGCTAAACTTGTAGAAATGACCAGAACAGGCATTTGCCATATGCACTGGAAATTAATTAGATAGCTATTTATCCTGGACTTCTGCCATGGCGTGTCTGCAAGCTTAATTTTAATTTCTTCTGACTTCCAGTGAGGAAATGATAACAAACAGATCACTTTTGCATGCAGAACTCTTTCCCCAGTCATATCTCAGGCACAACAATGGGCAGTTTAATGAGACACAGAACAGGTTGGAACATAAACCAGAGGGGAGAGGAGAACCACACAAGAACAGTCCAGTCTGCTCAGATATATGCCCCTCATTTCAAAACTCCTCTTTGTGCATAAACAGAATATGTACATGTAGGACCTCATCACAGAAATATGCCTTTTTTGTATAGTAACTACGAAGGCCATACTGTAGCTCTTTGACCCTAGATATATACTACATCCTTACATCTGCAATATGTAAACTTTCAGGCGATCTGTGAGTTATAGATATGTTCATTTGCATTGAATGCCAGTCTAAGAAGCGGTAGATCTGTTCTAGGTGCAATTCTTTGATGCTTCTTTTACTTTAAGTTGAAAATACTGAAAATACAATATTTTTGTTATTGAAGATGTATTTCAAGCAGTTTAGATGGTACAATGATTCTTTAAATTATACATTGCTTGTTTTGTCACAAAACGCCGGAGGGGATGGCTGCTGTTTTACGGGCTCCGAAGGAATTGTGCTGTTTTGTGTGTTTTTTGTTGTTGTAATGTGTGTAACTTCATTTGTACATAATGTTGATGCTACTGTCTCTTATGACCGAAAAGAGCTTCTGGATATCAGAACAGCGATTACTCACCTCAAACTGGATCAAAATATTTCTTTAATGAGTCTGAAGCGAAGGATATAATGCTGCTCCCAGACAAGGCCCAAATCCCCATCATTCACATGAAGAAAATAAGGAAATACAGGGAGCCAGAGATCAGGGTGCCTTGTGAGAATTCGTTGTCGAGTGGGTAACCCGCCTCTACCATCCGTTCTATTGGCCAACGGCAGTCACTGGAGAATAAACTGGATGAGCTCCGTTCGAGACTATCCTACCAACAGGAAATTAAAAACGGAAATATCTTGTTTCACCGAGTCGTGGCTGAATGATGACACGGATAAAATATAGTTGGCTGTACTCCCTGTTCACCCACAACTGTGTGGCCAAGCACGAATCTAACACCATCATTAACTTCTACTTGCACACAATCCCGGATCCGGGAGCACCCCCATCAGTAAAAAAGCTGACTAGCATAGCCTAGCATAGCGTCACAAGTAAATACTAGCATCTAAATATCATTAAATCACAAGTCCAAGACACCAGATGAAAGATACACATCTTGTGAATCCAGCATCATTTCTGATTTTTAAAATGTTTTACAGGGAAGACACAATATGTAAATCTATTAGCTAACCACGATAGCAAAAGACACAACTTTTTTTTCCACCATTTTTTTCCTGCATAGGTAGCTATCACAATTTCGACCAAATAAAGATATAAATAGCTACTAACCAAGAAACAACTTCATCAGATGACAGTCTGATAACATATTTATTGTATAGCATATTTTTTGTTAGAAAAATGTGCATATTTCAGGTATAAATCATAGTTTACCATTGCAGCCACCATCACAACTCTCACCAAAACAACTAGAATAACTACAGAGACCAACGTGAATTACCTAAATACTCATCACAAAACATTTATGAAAAATACACAGCGTACAGCAAATGAAAAACAAAGATCTTGTGAATCCAGCCAATATTTCATATTTTTTCAGTGTTTTACAGCGAAAACACAATATAGCATTATATTAGCTTACTACAATAGCCAACCACACAACAGCATTGATTCAAGCCAACAATAGCTATAACAAATAAACCACCAAAAGATATTAATTTTTTCACTAACCTTCTCAAACTTCTTCAGATGACAGTCCTATAACATCATATTACACAATACATATAGAGTTTGTTCGAAAATGTGCATATTTAGCGGCACAAATCGTGGTTATATAATGAGAATAGTAGCCAAGCTGCCAACAATATGTCGGGAGAAATCTTGGGAGAGGCACATAATCTAATCAGTAACTAAATTTAAACTTGACTAAAAAATACAGGTTGGACAGCAAATGAAAGATACATTAGTTCTTAATGCAATCGCTGTGTTAGATTTTTAAAATTAACGTTACTACGACATACAGCGTGCGTTAAAGCGAGACCGCACCGAAATTAATGGCAGAATATGAGTTTTACATTTTTCAACAGAACAACGAATTAACATCATAAATAGTTCTTACTTTTTGATGAGCTCCCATCGGAATCTTGGGCAAGTTGTCCTTTTTCCAAAAGAATCGTTGCTCGGTTGTAGATTGTCGCCTTCAACTTTGGAGTTAGCAGTAAACATTAGCCATGTGGGCCAGACGTGCCCAACTCACTAGAACGCAGCACAAATAAATACCAGAAAATCACAATATACTGATATAAACTGATATAACTTGGTTTAAAATAACAACATTATGATGTCTTTAACACCTATATTGAATAAAATCAGAGCCGGATATATCTAAGGGCTATAACGGGAGCTTTCTAGAACGCCATCCTGAGGTCTGTCTTGCGTCATGGCGAAGGAAAGAAAGAGAGGACCCCACGTTGCCAGCCCATTTATAAGGCCTCAGATCTGCCTAGCAACTCCATTTCAATTCTCACTATTTGCTGACATCCAGGGGAAGGCGTATGCAGTGCATCTCAACCAATAGAAGACATGCAAATTAATAAACCGACCTCAGAACAGCCTGCAGATTTCAGATTTCTCACTTCCTCATAGGAAAATTGCTCCAACTCGAGTTCTGTTTTACTCACAGATATAATTCAAACGGTTTTAGAAACTAGAGAGTGTTTTCTATCTAATAGTAATAATAATATGCATATTGTACGAGCAAGAATTGAGTACGAGGCAGTTTAATTTGGGAACGAAATTATAACAAAGTGCAAACAGCACCCCCTATTGAGAAAAGGTTTAAGAGACCTGGCAGTGTGGTGCCAGGACAACAACCTCTCCCTCAACGTGATCAAAATAAAGGAGCTGATCGTGGACTACAGGAAAAGGATGGCCGAACACACCCCAATTCACATCGACAGGACTGTAGTGGAGTGGGTCATGAGTTTCAAGTTCCTTGGTGTCCACATCACCAACAAACTATCATGGTCCAAACACATCAGGACAGTCGTGAGGAGGACATGACAATGCCTTTTCCCCCTCAGGGGACTTGAAAAGATTTGGCATGTGTCCCCAGATCCTCAAAAAGTTATACAGCTGCACCATCGAGAGCATTCTGATCTGTTGCATCACCGCCTGGTATGGCAACTGCTCAGCATCCAACCGTAATGCGCTAGAGAGGGTAGTGCGTACGGCCCAGTACATCACTGGGTCCAAGCTTCCTGCCATCCAGGACCTATATACCAGGTGGTGTCAGAGGAAGGCCCAGAAAATTGTTGAAGAATACAATCACCCAAGTCATAGCCTCTGCTACTGCACGGCAAGCGGTACCGGAGCGTCAAGTCTAGGTCCAAAAGTCTCCTTAACATCTTTTACCCCCAAGCCATAAGACTGCAGAACAATTAATTAAATGTCCTATTTGCATTATTTGATTTTACACTGCTGCTACTCGCTGTTTATTATCTATGCATAGTCACTTTACCCCCACCTACATGTACAAATTACCTCAACTAACCTGTACCCTCGCACATTGACTCGGTACCCGTGTATATAGCCTCGTTATTGTTATTTTATTGTGTTACTTATTTATTTTTTAAATTACTTTAGTTTATTTAGTCAATATTTTCTTAACCTGTCTAGGATGAGGGTGCCGCTAGCGGCACTCCCCCCCCACCCCCACTGAAAAGGCAGAGCCGCGAAATTCTAATTTTTTTTTTTTTTAAATATTTAACTTTCACACATTAAAGTCCAATACAGCTAATGAAAGACACAGATCTTGTGAATCCAGCCAACATGTCCGATTTTTAAAATGTTTTACAGGGAAGACACAATATGTAAAGATGTAAATCTATTAGCTAAAAACACATTAGCATAATCCACCATCTTTTATTTGTCCACCAACAACAGTAGCTATCACTAATTCGGCTAAACTAAGATATTTATAGCCCCTAACCAAGAAAAAAACTCATTAGATGACAGTCTGATAACATATTTATGGTATGGGATAGGTTTTGTTAGAAAAAAGTGCATATTTCAGGTAGATGGCATAGGTTACAATTGCACCCACCGTCACAAATGGACTAGAATAACTACATAGAGCAACGTGTTTACCTACTTACTAATCATCAAACATTTCGTAAAAATACACAGCATACACTAATCGAAAGACACAGATCCTGTGAATACAGACAATATTTCAGATTTTCTAAGTGTCTTACAGCGAAAACACAATAAATCGTTATATTAGCATAGCACATGTGCAAACATTACCCCAGCATTAATTCTAGCCAAAGTGAGCGATAACGTAAACATCGCCAAAATATATTATTTTTTCACTAACCTTCTCAGAATTCTTCAGATGACACCCCTGTAACATCACATTACAACATGCATATACAGTTTGTTCGAAAATGTGCATATTTAGCCACCAAAATCATGGTTACACAATGACAAAAGTAGCCCAGCTGGTGAGAAAATGTTGGTGCGCCATATTAGACAGTGATCTACTCTTATACATAAATACTCATAAACGTGACTAAAAAATATAGGGTGGACAGGGATTGATAGACAATTTAATTCTTAATACAATTGCGGAATTACATTTTTTAATTTATCCTTACTTTTCAATACAGTTTGCGCCAAGCGAAGCTACGTCAAAAAACATGGCGTCCTAAGCCACTAAAATGTTTCGACAGAAACACGATTTATCATAATAAAAATGTCCTACCTTGAGCTGTTCTTCCATCAGTATCTTGGGCAAAGGATCCTTTCTTGGGAGTAATCGTCTTTTGGTGGAAAGCTGTCCTCTTGCCATGTGGAAATGCCAACTGCGTTCGGGATGAACTGAAAAGCGTGCCCGGCTATTCACATCGTTTCAAAAATAAATGTCCCAAAATCGCACTAAACGGATATAAATTGCTATAAAACGCTTTAAATTAACTACCTTATGATGTTTTTAACTCCTATAACGAGTGAAAAGATGACCGGAGAAATATAACAGGCTAAACTAACGCTTGGAACAGGAGCGGGTCGGTGTCCAGCACACGCGTTACGCACCAAGGAAAGACTTGCTAGCTACAGGGTTTTTTAATTTATAGGGCCTGTGAACGCGCAATCGACCCCATTGGAATCGTCATCACGTAAAGGCATCCAGGGGAAGACGTAAGAAGTGTCCGTATAGTCATAGCAATAACAGTGCCCTTTTAACTGACTTCAGAACAGTGGCCAACATTTCTGAAATCTGACTCCATGTCAGGGAAATTGCTGTAGAATGGGCTCTGTTCCACTTAGAGACAAAATTTCAACTCCTATAGAAACTATAGACTGTTTTCTATCCAATAATAATAATAATATGCATATTGTACGATCAAGGATTTTGTGGGAAGCCGTTTCAAAAATTACCCAATTAGCATAAATAGTCTAAACAGCGCCCCCATCCCCAACAGGTTAAAAAATACCTAAAGTTGTATTACAAAAGTAGTTTGACATTTTTTGGCAAGGTTTACAGGTAACCTTTGAGATATTTTGTCGTCACGTTTGAGCAAGTTGGAACCTGTGTTTTTCTGGATCAAACGCGCCAAATAAATGGACATTTTGGATATATATCGACGGAATTAACCTGTCTAGGATCAGCGTGGCGCTAGCGGCACCCCCCCCCCCCCCCCCCCACTGAAAAACCAGTGCCGCGAAATTCAAAAAAAATATATTTTTAAAATATTTAACTTTCACACATTAAAGTCCAATACAGCTAATGAAAGACACAGATCTTGTGAATCCAGTCAACATTTCCGATTTTTAAAATGTTTTACAGGGAAGACACAATATGTAAAGATGTACATCTATTACCTAAAAACACATTAGCATCATCCACCATCTTTTATTTGTCCACCAACACCAGTAGCCATCACCAATTCGGCTAAACTAAGATATTTATAGCCCCTAACCAACAAAAAAACTCATTAGATGACAGTCTGATAACATATTTATGGTATGGGATAGGTTTTGTTAGAAAAAAGTGCATATTTCAGGTAGACTTCATAGTTTACAATTGCACCCACCATCACAAATGGACTAGAATAATTACAATGAGCAACGTGTTTACCTAACTACTAATCATCAAACATTTCGTAAAAATACACAGCATACACGAATCGAAAGACACAGATCCTGTGAATACAGACAATATTTCAGATTTTCTAAGTGTCTTACAGCGAAAACACAATAAATCGTTATATTAGCTTAGCACATAGCAATTAGCAGCCCAGCATTGATTCTAGCCAAAGTGAGCGATAAAAGTCAACATCGCCAAAAGATATTAATTTTTTCACTAACCTTCTCAGAATTCTTCCGATGACACTCCTGTAACATCACATTACAACATGCATATACAGTTTGATCGAAAATGTTTATATTTAGCCACCAAAATCATGGTTAGACAATGTGAAATGTAACTCAGCTGGTCAGAATTTGTCCTTGCGCCACTTAGACAGTGATCTACTCTTATACATAAATACTCATAAACGTGACTAAAAAATATAGGGTGGACAGGGATTGATAGACAATTTAATTCTTAATACAATTGCGTTATTACATTTTTTAATTTATCCTTACTTTTCAATACAGTTTGCGCCAAGCGAAGCTACGTCAAAAAACATGGCGTCCTAAGCCACTAAAATGTTTCGACAGAAACACGATTTATCATAATAAAAATGTCCTACCTTGAGCTGTTCTTCCATCAGTATCTTGGGCAAAGGATCCTTTCTTGGGAGAAATCGTCTTTTGGTGGAAAGCTGTCCTCTTGCCATGTGGAAATGTCAACTGCGTTCGGGATGAACTGAAAAGCGTGCCCAACTTTTCACATCGTTGCAAAAATAAATGTCCCAAAATCGCACTAAACGGATATAAATTGCTATAAAACGCTTTAAATTAACTACTTCATGATGTTTGTAACTCCTATAACGAGTGAAAAGATGACCGGAGAAATATAACAGGCTAAACTAACGCTTGGAACAGGAGAGGGTCGGTGTCTTCCACGCGCGTTACGCAGCAAGAAAAGACTTGCTAGCTAAAGGTTTTTTTCATTTGTAGGGCCTGTGAACGAGCAATCGACCCCGTTGGAATCGTCATCACGTAAAGGCATCCAGGGGAAGACGTAAGAAGTGTCCGTATAGTCATAGCAACGACAGTGCCCTTTTAACTGACTTCAGAAAAGTGGCCAACATTTCTCAAATCTGACTCCATGTCAGGGAAATTGCTGTAGAATGGGCTCTGTTCCACTTAGAGACAAAATTTCAACTCCTATAGAAACTATAGACTGTTTTCTATCCAATAATAATAATAATATGCATATTGTACGATCAAGGATTTTGTGGGAAGCCGTTTAAAAAATTAGCCACATTAGCATAAATAGTCTAAACAGCGCCCCCATCCCCAACAGGTTAATCAAAGAAAAGGACTATTTGTGATGTTTATGGGACATATTGGAGTGCCAACAATAGAAGCTCGTCAAAGGTAAGGCATGAATTATATTTTTATTTCTGCGTTTTGTGTCGCGCCTGCTGGGTTGAAATGTTTTCTTTCTTTTGTTTACTATGGTGCTATGCTCAGATAATAGCATCGTTTGCTTTCGCTGAAAAGCATATTTGAATTCTGACATATTGGCTGGATTCACAACCAGTGTAGCTTTAATTTGGTATCTTTCATGTGTGATTTAATGAAAGTTAGATTTTATAGTAATTTTCATAATAATTCATTTTAATTTGGCGCTCTGCATTTTCTCAGGCTTTTTGCCAATACAGTAGCGTCTTGCCTAAACTCAGATTTTTGGATATAAATATGACCTTTACCGAACAAAAAATACATGTATTGTGTAACATGAAGTCCTATGAGTGTCATCTGATGAAGATTATCAAAGGTTAGTGAAACATTTTATTTATATTTCTTCTTTTTGTTACTGCTCTCTTTAGCTAGAAAAATGGCTGTCTTTTTCTGTGACTTGGCTCATACCTAACATAATCGTTTGGTGTGCTTTTGTCGTAAAACCTTTTTGAAATCGGACACTTTGGCTGGATTTACAACAAGTGAAGCTTTAAAATGGTGTAAAATACTTGTATGCTTGAGGAATTTAAATTATGGTATTTCTGTTGTTTTGAATTTGGCGCCCTGCAGTTTCGGTTTCAAGTTAACCTGTCTCCTTCCCTTCATCTACACTGATTGAAGTGGATTTAACAAGTCATATCAAAAAGGGATCATAGCTTTCACCTGGATTTAGCTGGTCAGTCTGTCATGAAATGTTTTGGACACTCAGTGTAAACAGATGCTAAAAACACCATGATTGTGCACGCACGCACGCACGCACGCACGCACGCACGCACGCACGCACGCACGCACACACACACACACACACACACACACACGATCTACAGGTCCAGGCTGCCTGTGAAGGATGAGGGCCCCTCTCCGTCCACTGTCATCTTCCATTATGGTTTCATTAGGCCAGTGAGATGCTCTGTCTGCTCTAGGATGGATGAGAGTCATCCCTTCTCCTCATCGCACTGCTCAGGGCCAGGTAGAGCAATAGAAAGACTATTCATCCCTTCTCCCATCGCCCTGCTCAGGGCCAGGTAGAGCAATAGAAAGACTATTCATCCCTTTTCCTATCGCACTGCTCAGGTCCAGGTAGAGCAATAGAAAGACTATTCATCCCTTCTCCCCATCACACTGCTCAGGGCCAGGTAGAGCAATAGAAAGACTATTCATCCCTTCTCCCCATCACACTGCTCAGGGCCAGGTAGAGCAATAGAAAGACTATTCATCCCTTCTCCCCATCGCACTGCTCAGGGCCAGGTAGAGCAATAGAAAGACTATTCATCCCTTCTCCCCATCGCACTGCTCAGGGCCAGGTAGAGCAATAGAAAGACTATTCATCCCTTCTCCCATCGCCCTGCTCAGGGCCAGGTAGAGCAATAGAAAGACTATTCATCCCTTCTCCCATCGCACTGCTCAGGGCCAGGTAGAGCAATAGAAAGACTATTCATTGTTCATCCCTTCTCCCCATCGCACTGCTCAGGGCCAGGTAGAGCAATAGAAAGACTATTCATCCCCTTTATTTTCTCATGCTCTCAGTGCGTCTCTCTTTCTCTCTTTTGTTCTTGTTTCCATTGTTCATATTTGTTTTTATATGAAAAAAATTAACTGATTAATTTGAAATTAATTCTGTTTGAGTATATGCAGATTGTGTTTGGGTGTGTTTTTCTATATTTTAATTTTCTCCCTCTAACCACTCAGGTGGTACATGTAATTGCAAAATATAATTTATATTCAAGGTAACTGGATGAGTTGGAAATGTATGCACACTATAGATAACCTTGACAGGGCGTTAGTAGAGATATCTCTGCCTGACGAAGAGATTGTGGTTGAGTGATGGAGACTCACCCTCTTAAGTGGGACACACACACACACACACATGTACACGGACAGCACACACACAGATGAGAACGCACACTTACACATACTGTACACTCGCACCTACATGCATACCTGAACGTGCACACATACGCACGCACAGGCACACACACACATTCACAACTCCTCTACTTCCTCCTCACACTGCTTTCAGCTACATGCCGGCCTTGCATTATTAAGTCAAGGCAGACCTAAGTATGAGTTAAAATCACCTACAGAAGAGGAGGCACAGAGTGTTGTATCATTCAGTGGGAACAGAATGGTGGTTTGGCGTGAATGTAATGGGACAAGTGCTATTTACTGTAGGCTTGCAGCGTGATGGCTTGGCCATTCACACAGAGATGGAATATTCACAGTGGAGGTTTCCCGAGGTTTACTTATTCTTAGGGCACATCCACAGTGTGAAAGTGTTTACTAAATGCAGTGCAGTTCCCCTGTCCCAATTCAGAAACATTTGCAAGCTCTGTGCTGGAAAGAATGTAGACTCACCCTCTTAACTGGTACACACACACACACAACATGTAAGTATGTGTTTGCCCTTATCCATGTGTGTGTGTAGTCGTGTTTATATATGTGTTTATAGCTGTGTGTGTGTATAGCCATGTGTGTATCTGTTTGTGCGTGTGGCGCTCTGAGATGGCCCCGCACTATGCTGATTACGAGTCAGACCTTTTCTCGCCCTCCTGTCAACCCCAGCCAGGAAAAGACAGAGAGAGATGATCTGGCTAAAAATACTTGAATCAGTTATAGAACCCCATTGCCCTTTATGGTTGTGAGGTTTGGAGTCCGCTCACCAACCAAGAATTCACAAAATGGGACAAACACCAAATTGAGATTGCATGCAGAATTCTGCAAAAATATCCTCAGTGTACAACGTAAAACACCAAATAATGCACGCAGAGCAAAATTAGGCGGATACCCGCTAATTATCAAAATACAGAAAAGAGCCATTAAAAATTCTACAACCACCTAAAAGAAAGCGATTCCCAAAACTTCCATAACAAAGCCATCACCAACATAGAGATGAACCTGGAGAAGAGTCTCCTAAGCAAGCTGGTCCTGGAGCTCTGTTCACAAACACAAACAGACCCCACAGAGACCCAGGACAGCAACACAACTAGACCCAACCAAATGATGAGAAAACAAAAAGATCAGTACTTGACACATTGGAAAGAATTAACAAAAAAACAGAGCAAACTAGAATGCTATTTGGCCCTAAACAGAGAGTACACAGTGGCAGAATACCTGACCACTGTGACTGACCCAAACTTAAGGAAAGCTTTGACTATGTACAGACTCAGTGAGCATAGCTATGCTATTGAGAAAGGCCGCCGTAGGCCGACCTGGCTCTCAAGAGAAGACAGACTATGTGCACACTGCCCACAAAATGAGGTGGAAACTGAGTTGCACTTCCTAACCTCCTGCCAAATGTATGACCATATTAGATACACATGTTTCCCTCAGATTACACAGATCCACAAAGAATTGGAAAACAAACCCAATTTTTATAAACTCCCATATGTACTGGGTGAAGTACCACAGCATGTCATCACAGCAGCAAGATGTGTGACCTGTTGCAACAAGAAAAGGGCACCCAGTGAAGAGCAAACACCATTGTAAATACAACCCTTATTGATGTTTATTTATTTTCCCTTTTGTACTTTAACCATTTGCACATCGTTTCAACACTGTATATACAGTTGATGTAGGAAGTTTACATACATTCATGTTGGAGTCATTAAAACTAGAAAAATGTGATGAAAGAAATAATAGCTGAAATAAATCATTCTCTCTACTATTATTCTGACATTTCACATTCTTAAAATAAAGTGGTTATCCTAACTGACCTAAGGCAGGGAATTTTTACTAGGATTAAATGTAAGGAATTGTGAAAAACTGCGTTTAAATGTATTTGGCTAAGGTGTATGTAAACTTCCGACTTCAACTGTATACACAAGATGACATTTATAATATCTTTATTCTTTTGGAACTTCTGTGAGTGTAATGTTTACTGTTCATGTTTCATTGTTTATTTCACTTTTGTATATTATCTACTTCACATGCTTTGGCAATGTTAACATATGTTACCCATGCAAATAAAGCCCCTTGAATTGAATTGAATGGAATTGAGAGACCAAGACCGAGAGAGAAACATAGAGACGGTGTGATCTTCGATCCTCACCCCAACGGATTGATTATGTTAGCCAGCTCTGGACTTAAGATCAAATACACAACTGCTAATCAGCCCCTAGGACACACGCTGAGAAAGGAGACGGTCTTGGCCATCACAGTGTTTAATTATTGACATTCCTATTGCTGGAAATCAATTTAGTCAACTCAGCAAGTGAAACCCACTTTGGTTTGACTTAAAGGGGAATTTCACCCTGGGGAAATCTTGGCTCGTTTACATCTTGTCCGAAGCGTTTCTAGGACAGTGAGATGTGTTTCACACATAATTGCCCTGGAGAAAGGCAGGTCTGGGCTTTGAGTGCTGAATGACACAGCGTATGATGGCTTCCGGTGTATTGATTGATGGGGTTGAGATCTAAAAATAAATGTGGTCCTGCTTTGTGGCATTTATCGAAGACTCTATGTTATACTGATCGCACTATACATTTTTGAGCATGTAGATATGGTTGTCCTTGTTCGATAGAGCCATTGGACGTCTTTCAGCCATGTTCCTATTGGTGGATTCATTGCTAAATATACAAGCAGACACATTTTTTCCAATCTCTGAAAGACTACAACTTGTATTGGGTGGTGCTTTGTAATCTGTCCCCGTCTCTCTCCCAAGGTGGGATTTGTTATAATGGAGACGGACACTAACAACACAAACCTTTGGGCCAAACTGAAAGTACTGACCAGAAGCAATGCCTTCAAGTAATTCCTCTCATAAACACGAAATCGACAATGGATAATTTTATGTTTTATATTCTATTAGCTCCATGGTGACATTCAACCATACATGTTTCAACCGAAATATAGGGAAGAGGATTCGAAGCAAAGAGTTGGATTTAACTAACTTTAGAACCGCACCGCCGATGCCAGCACCAGCTGGTTTTACTATCAAAATATTTGCCTAACCATGTCTGATAGACATGGCAGTAGGTAGATACCAGTGGAGGCTAATGACTTGAACAATTGAGGTGGATGGGAGACCCACGGTATAGGCACGGAATGCACAGAGACACTAAAGTGTGTTTCAAAAATTGTCAAAGGGTAATTATTTTATTATGGGGAACGGGAATGAGAGGGCTACTTACACAGTGTTGGGAAGGAATCACAGCAGTGACTGAATGAGAGGGCTACTTACACAGTGTTGGGAAGGAATCACAGCAGTGACTGAATGAGAGGGCTACTTACACCATGTTGGGAAGGGATCATAGCAGTGACTGAATGAGAGGGCTACTTACACCATGTTGGGAAGGGATCACAGGAGTGATTGAATGAGAGGGCTACTTACACCATGTTGGGAAGGGATCACAGCAGTGATTGAATGAGAGGGCTACTTACAGTGTTGGGAAGGGATCACAGCAGTGACTGAATGAGAGGGCTACTTACACCATGTTGAGAAGGGATCATAGCAGTGACTGAATGAGAGGGCTACTTACACCATGTTGAGAAGGGATCACAGCAGTGACTGAATGAGAGGGCTACTTACACCATGTTGAGAAGGGATCACAGCAGTGACTGAATGAGAGGGCTACTTACACCATGTTGGGAAGGGATCACAGCAGTGACTGAATGAGAGGGCTACTTACACAGTGTTGGGAAAGGATCACAGCAGTGACTGAATGAGAGGGCTACTTACACCATGTTGGGAAGGGATCACAGCAGTGACTGAATGAGAGGGCTACTTACACCATGTTGAGAAGGGATCACAGCAGTGACTGAATGAGAGGGCTACTTACACCATGTTGGGAAGGGATCACAGCAGTGACTGAATGAGAGGGCTACTTACACAGTGCTGGGAAGGGATCACAGCAGTGATTGAATGAGAGGGCTACTTACACCATGTTGAGAAGGGATCACAGCAGTGACTGAATGAGAGGGCTACTTACACCATGTTGAGAAGGGATCACAGCAGTGACTGAATGAGAGGGCTACTTACACCATGTTGGGAAGGGATCACAGCAGTGACTGAATGAGAGGGCTACTTACACCATGTTGGGAAGGGATCACAGCAGTGATTGAATGAGAGGGCTACTTACACAGTGCTGGGAAGGGATCACAGCAGTGACTGAATGAGAGGGCTACTTACACCATTTTGGGAAGGGATCACAGCAGTGATTGAATGAGAGGGCTACTTACACAGTGCTGGGAAGGGATCACAGCAGTGACTGAATGAGAGGGCTACTTACACCGTTTTGGGAAGGAATCACGGCAGTGACTGAATGAGAGGGCTACTTACACCATGTTGGGAAGGGATCATAGCAGTGACTGAATGAGAGGGCTACTTACAGTGTTGAGAAGAGATCACAGCAGTGACTGAATGAGAGGGCTACTTACACCATGTTGGGAAGGGATCATAGCAGTGACTGAATGAGAGGGCTACTTACACCATGTTGAGAAGAGATCACAGCAGTGACTGAATGAGAGGGCTACTTACACAGTGTTGGGAAGGAATCACGGCAGTGACTGAATGAGAGGGCTACTTACACAGTGTTGGGAAGGAATCACAGCAGTGACTGAATGAGAGTATGTGGCATGATTTGAGGTATTCAGAGGTTTGACCTCAGTGCATGACAGGATTTTTTAAATTTAACTTTATATTTAGTTTTTTTATTTCACCTTTATTTAACCCTGTAGGCCAGTTGAGAGCTAGTTCTCATTTACAACTGTGACCTGGCCAAGATAAAGCAAAGCAGTGCGACACAAACAACAACACAGAGTTACACTTGGGATAAACAAACGTCAGTCAATAACACAATAGAAAAGTCTGTATACAGTGTCTGCAAATGAAGTAAGGAGGTACGGCAATAAATAGGCTAATAGTGGCGAAGTCCTGGGAAGACAAAAAAAGATCACTACACAGTTAGAGAAAAGAGCTAAGAATTAGTTAGTCCAAGCAAGGAGTAAAATCATTGATGTGTAATAATATGATTGTGTTTGTGTATGTGATTGACTCTACATACAGTAATGAGAGAAAATTGATAGGAGCACTCACAGTGCTTGGATGAGTGGGCACATGAGACGTGGCTTCCGTTCATGTCAGGAGAGAGTTGACAATGGTAGTGGAGTGGAGCTGTCATCACCTCTTAATCAGGGAACAGGAGGTGACTTAACAACAAGTTTCTCCATGAAGTTAAACACAGACTGGGGGGGGGGGGTGAAAACTCTGTCAAACTGCAGCAACCTTATACTTGTTCATATGAATTATATTTAGACTAGAATAGGAGAGGGATTTCCTCTATCTAGACACAGAGACAACAACTGATAGACAATAGAACTCACAGGGCTGAGCTTACTTTATGCATATTTGCATCATGCAGGTGTAGCGTGGTTCATTCTGCGTTGTGTACTTTTAATTAGGACGCTGCCACAACTGACGGTCTGCTAGTTGAAATCTTTTTATTTGCCCTGCACACGAAGAGACAACACACATTATGTTAACCCTTGGCGCAGTCCTAGCTCTCAGGCACCTGCGTGAGCACATGGACACTCACTCAAACACTGTCCCAAGTACTCACAAGTTACAATAGATACCCTAGTTAGCGAGCTTTGTGAAACTTGTTAACATAAATCTTTATATTATCCACATTGTAACAAACTTATGGTTACATAACAGTACATTGTGTAACATTATGACAGTTTTATAATAAACAATTTCGGAGCCAAGGACAACATACCTTGCTAGCCGAAGGTCAGGCAAAAGAGTTAAGGGGGTATGGAAATACAGATAACCCGCGATGGGCCAAACCAAAATATACCAAACTTTTACAATCACATGTATGTACAATATTGATATGAAAAAGTGTTTGTACACCAAAGAAAAACATTAGCTATGCAGCTGTAATTAAATAAAAAAATACACTGAATTATTATTATTATTATTATCAAATTATTAACATCCCCTCTTGACCTGGCCTATTTGAATTGGTCCTTGTGTGCAACTTGGTGCATAATCTAGGGGAACAACATCACACTGCTACATTCACCCCCACTGTTTTACACTAGATTATAGGCACAAAACAAAACACATTACCTCGAAGGTAACAAAGCAAAGAAAGAAAAAAACATTTCACACCCACAGGGCGACAGAGTAACCCAGTGTAGTCCCTTAATTCTAGACCCACAAATGGTCGATCAGCTGAAAAGCTATCCCGCGTAGGATTAGGAAAAATAAGGGGTAGCTAATCCCTTATTCAACCGTATACGAAAAATGCCATATACATTTTATGCCGATGGACTACACACAAAGTTACATGAATTGTCAAATATATTAGACAAACCCACAAATCATTCTAAGACACGCTTAGATTACTACATATATATATATATATATATATATATATATATATATATATATAAAAAGAAAAGGTAGGCAATATCCTGCCGTCACTGAGAAACCAAGAACTGTTTCATTTCCTGTGTAGACATAGTTTGGATTAACCTATCCACTGGCTTAATAAGTCTACCTAGTCTAGTCCGAACACCCTCACCCAAAAACCTAGCAGGAATGTCACAGACAGCACTAACCCTGCTCAGAGGTCTGACCTCAGGATGGGGAGTACTACAGATCCGCATATCCGGAGCCAGCACACTTTCAGTTACCGACTCAACACTAGTAGTGTCAGACGACTGATCAGAATCCTGGTAGATTGTCACAGACCACACTGACGAAGCATCTTCAACCAAGGTAACATCATCCACACTGAATGGAGTTTCGCAATCAGAACTCTTGTAGGCTTCGGGGATATCTCTCTGGTCCACTTCTGCCGAGCACACCTCACTTAAGAAGACTTCATACGGTTGTTCCACCTCACTTCCATCAGCTGGGACTTCACCATCCTCTTGGAGTATCCTCCCAGAAGACTCAGGAAGGCCTACTACCCAGTGGACAGTCCTGGCGTCACTCCCATCCATTTGGCTGGACTTTGCAGACATCTCAGAGATCACGTCACCAATCGATAGAGATCCGTGACCCTCAGGTTCCTCCCACGAAGGCAAAGGCAGAAAGTTGACTGGCATAATCAGGTTCCTATGCACAGTTTTGATGCGTCCAGTGGTAGGGTGTTCGATACGATATGTGTTCAGTGAGCTGTTATTTGCAACCACTATGTACACCACACTCTCCCAGCGATCAGCCAGTTTCTTCTTGCCCCTCTCCCCCCTGTTAGCAAGTAGAACTCTATCTCCCTTCTGCACCGAGTGACCCTTAGACCGTCTGTTGTAGACCTCGGCTTGTCTCTTTTGTTGTTTACTGGCATGCTGCTGGGCCAATGTCATGGCCTCTCTCAGATCCTCACCCAGAGAATGGACATACTTATCCACATCTACTGTGTCCCCATCCAACAGCACACTTTCAAACATAACATCTACCGGCAACCTAGGGGTGCGTCCGAACATCAAGAAGAAGGGTGGAAACCCAGTAGTCTCATGTACAGTGCAGTTATAGGAGAATGTCAATGTGTTCTACATCTGAGGCCATTTAGCCTTGGAACTAGCTGGCAGAGCTCTAATCATCCCACCCAGTGTGCGATTCAGACGTTCTGCTTAACCGTTACCCATGGGATGATAAGGTGTGGTGTGGGACTTTTCAACACCAGATAACTGAAGTAATTCTGCAATAAGTAAACTCTCAAAGTTAGCACCCCTGTCAGAATGGATGCAATCAGCGAACCCATAAATGCAGAAGAAATTATTCCAGAGAACACGAGCAACAGTCTTAGCAGACTGGTTTGGACATGGATACGCACAGGCCAGCTTAGTAAAGTGATCAGTCACTACTAACACATCAATAGACTTGTTGTTTGAATCTTCTGCAGTCCAGAAATCAATACACACAAGTTCTAAAGGTGCCGTTGTCACAATGGAGACAAGTGAAGCTCTTGCTTCAGGCTCAGGTGCTTTACTCAACACACATCTCTTACAGTGGGCCACGTATTCCTTGACATCCTTCTCCATAGATTCCCAGTAAAACCGCTGTCTCGTGAGCCACAATGTGCGCTGCTGACCCTGATGACCAGCATCATCATGAACTCCCTTCAACACAAGGCCTCTCAAAGACACAGGTACCACATACTGGAATATTTTCTTCTTACTCACTGGGTGTTTCGAGACACGATACAGAATCCCTCACCGCGTGGTGGGTTTCCCCCACTGTCTTAGAGTATAAACTGTTTCTTTAGCTTCAAAGACTCGCTCTCTCCTAGATGGGCGCCGGCCTCTATCTACAAAGAACATGACTCTGCTGATGATAGAATCCAGTGACTGGTTATCATACAGCTCCTTGTGTGTAAGGACAGGTAAAGGGCTCTGACCCATGGACATCAACTTCTCAAGGTGCTGCACATGTGAAACGGCCCTCACTGTGGCACCATCATCCCATTGGCGATGGGCATGGAGGACAGCAGACACCTCTTCACAGGAAACCAACCCACTGACATCGTCTCCAGCTCTACTCAACTCACTCCCAGAAGCCATAGATGTTCCACAGCCAGCCTCGGGCTGCTCACAGGAGAGACGGAACATGTCTTGTACATCATCCACTCGAAGACCCCTGGCTTCCTCCAGCAGGACATCATATGGAAATCTTGTCAGTCGGTGCAGAACTTTGGAGCGGACAAATGGCTCTCTGATCAAAGCATCAGCAACGACATTATTGGGCCCTGGTATGTACTGGATATCAAAATCAAAGGGTGCCAGCTTTGCAACCCATCTCTGCTCGCATGCATTAAGTCTTGGCTTTGTAAGAATATACTTGAGTGGATTGTTGTCGGTCCACACAGTAAACTTATGCCCTCGCAGCCAATGGCTGAACTTATCATGAATGGCCCATTTCATGGCTAGAAATTCCATCCGGTGAGCAGGATACTTGGATTGTGCATGATTACCTGTTAGGGGTGCAGCCCGACACCGGTAAACTTATGACAACATCCAGCTCAAAGTGCAGGGCGCGAAATTCAAAAGATATTTTTTTAAATATTTAACTTTCACACAAGTCCAAGACACCAGATGAAAGGTGCACATCTTGTGAATCAAGCCAACATGTCCGATTTTTAAAATGTTTTACAGGGAAGACACAATATGTAAATCTATTAGCTAACCACGTTAGCAAAAGACACCACTTTTCTTACTCCATCAGTTTTTTACTCCATCAGTAGCTATCACAAATTCGGCCAAATTAAGATAAAAATAGCCACTAACTAAGAAACAACCACATCAGATGACAATCTGATAACATATTTATTGTATAGCATAGGTTTTTTTCAAAAAATGTGCATATTTCAGGTATAACTCATAGTTTACATTTCAGCTACAATCAGAAATTGCACCGAAAGCAGCCATAATATTTACAGATACCAACGTGAAATACCTAATTACTCATCATAAAACATTTCTGAAAAATACATAGTGTACAGCAATTGAAAGACAGGCATCTTGTGATTCTAGACAATATTTCCGATTTATTAAATGTTTTACAGCGCAAACAAAATGTAGCGTGATATTAGCATAGCAGCAATAGACAGAAAAACTTGGGCGCCCACGACCAGTCAACATGCACGACAGATATATGAAATAACATCATAAATTGGCTCTTACTTTTGCTGATCTTTCATCAGAATGTTGAACAAGGTGTCCTCTGTCCAGATGAGTCATTGTTTGGATTCAGAATGGCAAATTTCCCTCTTCACTTAGCATTGGCACTAGCCGAGTTGCATAAATCTCTCCGACGTAAACACAGTCAGAGGACGGAACACGGCAAAACTCCCGAAAAAATTTCAATAATCTGATTAAACTATATTGAAAAAAACATACATTACGATGATATGTTCACATGTATCAAAAAAATTCCGAGCCGGGGATAGTTTTCGTCTATTACGGCAGCAAAACAGAAGGCAATGGCACTTCCTTGTCGCGCATTTCAGAGAACCGGAAGTGGACGGTTACGTCAAAGAAATAGCTTTTATTCCACCCCTGACCAAGATGAACACAACATTTCTTCTCTCACATCCTCTTGAGACCAAGAGGAAGGCGTATGGAGTGTAAGTAGACTCCTAAGTGTCATGACTGTATATAGGCATCAAGTTGAAAAGAACACATATTTCTGACATTTCACTTCCTGGTCAGGG
Organism: Salvelinus fontinalis; assembly: GCF_029448725.1. NCBI lineage: Eukaryota > Metazoa > Chordata > Actinopteri > Salmoniformes > Salmonidae > Salvelinus > Salvelinus fontinalis. The sequence goes on from NC_074690.1 coordinate 12,127,728, forward strand.
AAAGTGCTGCCAAATGAATTCTGTTTCACTCAGAGAAATAATTCCAACGGTTTTAGAAACTAGAGAGTGTTTTCTATCCAATATTAATAATAATATCCATATTGTACGAGCAAGAATTGAGTAGGAGGCCGTTTGAAATGGGCACGATTTCACTGGCTACTCAACACTTTCCCTTGCAGCCAGAAGAAGTTAACTACACTGCCACCAACTGAACTCTTAGCTGTAAGACTGCCATGTGAGCTGTCACATTGTACTTTTGCCACGTTCTGGTAAGCTGCTTGCTGCTTGACATCATCAAAATCCTCCAATGCAATACACATCTGCCACTTTAGCATTTCGTCTCAGGGTAACTGGCGAAGTTGTTGGATTCACAATCTTCACAGGGAGCCATCCATCCCCCCACAGAGGCGTAACTACTCTCCCTACTAGTATGTGTAGATTCACACAACGAGACGTGCTGGGCTCGACAACAACAGTACTGCCCACAGAGAGTTTTGTCTTTGGGGGTAGGCGGCCTCACACCAGATGCTCACTCATGGGTTTGAGCGTTACTGCTCTCTTCAACTTAATGGTGCCCACTTTATCTGGGATGGAGTCTCCTCTCCATCCCTCCAGATTTGATAGGAGACGCAGGAACTGGCTGTCATCACACTGGCCAGAAGGACCTGGCGTACCCACCACCCGCCAGTAGCTGTCATTTGATTTGAACTGTCTAATCAGAGACTTCAACACGTTAGTGCCCACAATGAGTTCATCAACCTGCCCATCTACAATAAGCACTGGGACTACATAACTGAAGTCACACATGCCCACTGGGCTAGTTTGCGTCCCACCACAACCCACCAGGATGATGTCTGAAGGAGCTTGAAAGTTCCCCTCTACCACTCCTGCCTCCCTCAACCGAGGTAAAATATCTGCGCGCAGAGTAGTAGCCATGGACCCACTATCTAACATCCCCTTCAGCTCAACTTTATCCTGTACTAGCACGGTGGTGTAAAACAAACTGTCATTCTGAGTAATTCTCATTGTGTTCTGAAAAATTACTGTGTTGTTCTTGGGTACTGACTCACAAAAATAAGAATAAACAGATCGGATATCATCATCAGTGGAGGAAAAATTAGATTGCTCCACATTGCCCTCCTCAGAATGGAGGCTTTATAGTTTTCCAGACCTGCCAGTCTGTCCACATCCAGGGCTCTTTCGCTTCCCAGTCTCACTACAGTCAAAGCTCATATGGCCAGGAGAGAAGCACTTAAAACACAGCTGGTGCATCTGACAGTGAGCTTTGGTCCAGAGATTAGTCCTTCCACAGACAGCGCACTCACGCTCACGTTTGGGGAACTGTTTACGGGGCCCTCTGTTCACAGACTGAGTATTGCTAAGAAGAGCCTTCTCTAACATACTCAAAACATTCTCTAATGTCCCACCCTCAGATACAGATGGGACCTGTTCTGGTTCACGGCCACATTGAGAAAAAGATGACGCATTAGGTCTGCTCTCAGGATCCACTTCCTCCTGGGGGGAGTCAAAGACAGCAGCCACCTGCTGTGAAAGTTGTGTTCTACATGCTTTACGCTCCCTTAACAGTTCATCCAAACGATCCTGTACCTCACTGGCTGTCCAGTCACGAAGGGGTTTGCATTTGAACACTTGGGCCAACTCTTTATCAGGACAGTTGCGTGCAAACATGACTGCCAACTCTGAGCACTGATTGGGCAAGGTTCTACCCTCACTTAAAAGGTACTGTTCAGCTGCCTCTGCAGCTTTCTTAAGCCTAATCCAGAAATCTAGTGGACCCTCATTAGCATATGGTTTCATTGAATAGAAATCAGCTAATGGCATACCTGAGCAGACAGTATCCCCAAAGTGTTGCTTGAGAACACTGAACACTGCCTTAACATCTGTGACAACAGGGTTGTTACGCATCCAGACTTTGGTCACATCCCATGCCCTCCCCATGAGCCTAGACATCACCTCCCCAACATTCTCAGACCCAGTATAACCCCTCTTCTCTAGGTAGACTCCCATTAGCTCCTCTCACTCCAGGACAGAGTACTCATCTGAGCCATTACCCCTAAAGAAAGGTAGAGCACTAACCTCTGACTTCACAACCAGATTCAGCTTGGACACATAAATAAAAGTTGACCCACATTGCTCAGGCAGGGGAAACTGCTGGGGTTGGTCAGGGGAATGGGCAGGAGAAAGACTTGAAGCCCCAGGCTGCAGTAAACTCGCTCTGATAGATTCTCCTATCTCTGAACCAATCTGCTTAATAAGGTCACTGAGCTGACTCGGAGGTGTCCCATTATTACTGAGGACTGGGGATGATGGTACATCAAGAGACAGAGGTGGGATACCCTGGTCAGGTGGAGTAAACAGCCTACCCCTCCCAGTGCTTGTAAACTCAGGACTAGCAAACACTCTACTCCCAGGAGCTGACTGTACAAATGGTGTAAATGCAAGGACACCCCTCCCTCTACCCACACTAAAATCTCCAGCATAACTCATCTTATGGACTTGAGAGTCTTCCATGGCTCAATAGAGCACTAAAATACAATGTAATTTACTGCATTCAAATACAAAGAAAAAATGCAATAAACAAATTCCCTCAAAACATGCAAATAAACACCAATACCCTTATCTAGTGAATATGCTACATTCACCTTCACTATTTACAGTATACATTCACTTATAGCAAACCATCAACAGGTGCGCATGCGCAGATCGCGCATCTCCTCCACATGCACAGCTCCGGTGGTCGGCTTGAGCTGACCAGTCGGCAGATCGCGCATCTCCTCCACATGCACAGCTCCGGTGGTCGGCTTGAGCTGACCAGTCGGCAGATCGCGCATCTCCTCCACATGCACAGCTCTGGTGGTCGGCTTGAGCTGACCAGTTGGCAGATCGCGCATCTCCTCCACATGCACAGCTCCGGTGGTCGGCTTGAGCTGACCAGTCTGCAGATCGCGCATCTCCTCCACATGCACAGCTCCGGTGGTCGGCTTGAGCTGACCAGTCGGCAGGTCGCGCATCTCCTCCACATGCACAGCTCCGGTGGTCGGCTTGAGCTGACCAGTCGGCAGATCGCGCATCTCCTCCACATGCACAGCTCCGGTGGTCGGCTTGAGCTGACCAGTCGGCAGATCGCGCATCTCCTCCACATGCACAGCTCCGGTGGTCGGCTTGAGCTGACCAGTCGGCAGATCGCGCATCTCCTCCACATGCACAGCTCCGGTGGTCGGCTTGAGCTGACCAGTAGGCAGATCGCGCATCTCCTCCACATGCACAGCTCCGGTGGTCGGCTTGAGCTGACCAGTCGGCAGATCGCGCATCTCCTCCACATGCACAGCTCCGGTGGTCGGCTTGAGCTGACCAGTCGGCAGATCGCGCATCTCCTCCACATGCACAGCTCCGGTGGTCGGCTTGAGCTGACCAGTCGGCAGATCGCGCATCTCCTCCACATGCACAGCTCCGGTGGTCGGCTTGAGCTGACCAGTCGGCAGGTCGCGCATCTCCTCCACATGCACAGCTCCGGTGTTCGGCTTGATCTGACCAGTCGGCAGGTCGCGGCACCAGTTTGTAGCGTGGTTCATTCTGCGTTGTGTACTTTTAATTAGGACGCTGCCACAACTGACGGTCTGCTAGTTGAAATCTTTTTATTTGCCCTGCACACGAAGAGACAACACACATTATGTTAACCCTTGGCGCAGTCCTAGCTCTCAGGCACCTGCGCGAGCACATGGACACTCACTCAAACACTGTCCCAAGTACTCACAAGTTACAATAGATACCCTAGTTAGCGAGCTTTGTGAAACTTGTTAACATAAATCTTTATATTATCCACATTGTAACAAACTTATGGTTACATAACAGTACATTGTGTAACATTATGACGGTTTTATATTAAACAATTTCGGAGCCAAGGACAACATACCTTGCTAGCCGAAGATCAGGCAAAAGAGAACAATAAGGGGGTACGGAAATACAGATAACCCGCGATGGGCCAAACCAAAATATACAAAACTTTTACAATCACATGTATGTACAATATTGATATGAAAAAGTGTTTGTACACCAAAGAAATATAAATAAAAAAATACACTGAATTATTATTATTATTATCAAATTATTAAAACCTGATGAGGACAGGGGGTGCTGTTGTCACTTTTTCTGGAAAACGTGTCCAATTTAAACGGCTTCCTACTCAATTCTTGCTCCTACAATATGCATATCATTATTATTGGATAGAAAACACTCTCTAGTTTCTATAACCGTTTGAATTATGTCTCTGAGTGAAACAGAACTCATTCTACAGCACTTTCCCTGACAGGGAGTGAGATTTCAGAAATCTTGGCCCCTGTTCCCAGGTCAGTTGTAAGGTCCCTGTAAATGCTATGAGGATACAAACACTGCCTACATCTTCCTCTAGATGTCAGTAAGGGGTGACACTTTGAATGGAGTCGATTGCCCAATCAGGGCCTGTATAAAACACCAATGACCGGAAGTGGCTTTCTTTTCGTCTCTGCGCCTGACGCACGATGGACGTCGGACTTGCCTCCTTCCAAGCTGTTGTTTAGCCAGTAATATTTCTCCGGTCATGTTTTTACTCGTTATAGGTGTTAAAAACATCATGAGGTTTTTGTTTTGTAGCAATTTATATCCGTTTAGGGCGATTTTATGGCATTTCTGTGTGACGCACTTTGAGGAGCTGGGCACTTTTCGAGTGCATGGTGAACGTTAGTGGCCATTTTGACGGGACAAGAGGACATATTTCGACCTAAAGACGATTCGACCGGAGAAAGGATTCATTGCCCAAGATTCTGATGGAAGAACAGCTCATAGTAAGAACTATTTATGATGATAAATCGTGTTTCTGTCGAAAAATGTTAAACGCTTATGCCGCCATTTTCTTTGGTGTAGCTTCGCTTTGGCGCAACCTGTATTGAAAAGTAAGGATAATTTAAAAAATGTAATTCAGCAATTGCATTAAGAACTAAATTGTCTATCAATCGCTGTCCACCCTGTATTTTTTAGTCAAGTTTATGAGTATTTATGTATAAGACTAGATCACTGTCCAATATGCCGCCCGACATGTTCTGACCAGCTTGTCTACTTTTCTCATTGTATAACCACGATTTTGGTGGCTAAATATCCACATTTTCGAACAAACTCTATATGTATGTTGTAATATGATGTTACAGGAGTGTAACGGCGGTCATCCTCCTCTTCGACCGAAAAGGAGGAGTATTGAGGGAACCAAGGCGCAGCGAAGTTTGAACACATATTTATTTAACAAAGACACGAACTTGTATAAACTAACAAAACAACAAAACGGTGAAGACAGACCTATACGACGAACTTACATAAAACAAGAAGAACGCACGAATAGGACATTTAGACTACACAAACCGTATACAGTCCCGTATGGTGCAAACAATTACACAGACACGGAAGACAATCACCCACAACGAACACTGTGACAACGCCTACCTAAATATGACTCTTAATTAGAGGAACGCCAAACACCTGCCTCTAATTAAGAGCCATAGCAGGTAACCCAAAACCAACACAGAAACAGAAAACATAGAATGCCCACCCAACCTCACGTCCTGACCAACTAACACACATAACAAACTAACATAAATAGGTCAGGAACGTGACAAGGAGTGTCATCTGAAGATTTCTGAGAAGGTTAGTGAAAAAATTAATACATTTTGGTGGTGATAATGCTATCGCTCTTTTTGCTGTGAATCAATGCTGGGGTAATGTTTGCACATGTGCTATGCTAATAACGATTTATTGTGTTTTCGCTGTAAGACACTTAGAAAATCTGAAATATTGTCTGTATTCACAGGATCTGTGTCTTTCAATTAGTGTAGGCTGTGTATTTTTAAGCAATGTTTTATGATTAGTAATTAGGTAATACACGTTGCTCTCTGTATTTATTCTAGTCGAGTTGTGATGGTGGGTGCAATTGTAAACTATGATTTATACCTGAAATATGCACATTTTTCTAACAAAACCTATCCTATACCATAAATATGTTATCAGACTGTCATCTGATGAGGTTTTTTCTTGGTTAGTGGCTATCAATATCTTTATTTGGCCGAATTGGTGATAGCTACTGGTGTTGGTGGACAAAGAAAAAATGGTGTCTTTTGCTAAGGTGGTTAGCTAATAGATTTACATATTGTGTCTTCCCTGTAAAACATTTTAAAAATCGGACATGTTGGCTGGATTCACACGATCTGTATCTTTCATTAGCTGTATTGGACTTGTTAAATGTGTGAAAGTTAAATATTTCAAAAAAATATTTTTTTTGAATTTTGCGCTCTGCCTTTTCAGTGGAATGTGGGAGGAGTTCCGCTAGCGGAACCCCAGTCCCAGACAGGTTTTAACATCCCCTCTTGACCTGGCCTATTTGAATTGGTCCTTGTGTGCAACTTGGTGCATAATCTAGGGGAACAACATTACACCGCTACACAGGCTTATGCAACTGTAGGGCTTATAAAAAATCTGTCATCACTATTATGTTGATTGATTAATTCAAGTTAATAATTTTGGATTGAAAACATATAGGCAGCCTAGCCAGCCCAACTTTGAACATAATCCCATATTTGATCACATTCTCTCCTGACACACAAATTGACAATAAATACAGAACGTTACCAATTACAGTAGTTACCCTGACCAAATGGACAGCGCACATAGGCTGTATGCATCTGCTCTTATTAGTAGCCTACAATTGATCAGACTTAAAAATAGTGTTGTTTTCATCCCATAGGGCATGTCAGATTTATAATGTTTAGGTGTAGCCTAGGCTGCTGCAACATCTATGGAATTAGTTTTTGCTTTTTTTGCTTTTTGCTTAATCTTTGCTAAATAAATACCGGAGGAAAGTGGGAAGCCTACTTGAGCATGCGTGAAACATTTTCTCTGCATCAACCTTTGTCTTTAATCTAACTTTAAATGGATGAAGTGATGGAATCTATCAAATCATTATAAATTGATTTCGACATCCCAGATAAGACAGTAGAAAGTTCCATATATCCAGCAAGTTAAGCATCGTAATGTGCAATTACCGCTGTAAGCTCCTTGTAGTTCCACTTGCTAGCGGAACTTTCCCTCTCGTCGTGTTCTCTAAAAGCCGATTCCTGCCCAAAAACACAGTGGTGTTGATGAGGCGCTTGAGAACATTCCTGTTTCTTCTTACTTTCTCGCTGTTTGAGTACGCAGACCTTCGTCATAATCGATGCATATATTTCCCAGAAGCATGAATTTGATATGGACATTTGTTGTGCCGTTTAGCTGAACGATCAATGTTCTTCACGGCCCCTGTACCCCTCTTTCGCCCAAGGGTCAGACTTTCCAAAAAGCAGCCAAGGCCAGCAGCACAGGCGACTTGAAGAAAGGCTCCCTGTTAACCCCTTTTCATCCTTCTTCATGAAACTGATCTCAGGTAGAGGTCGACCCTCACTTTTAATTCACACCTTTTCCGCGTAGCCCAGAGAATGAAAGGGGTTCAACAACAAAAAGTCAGCAAAATTTGCTGTAGTGTTGGCGGTGAAAACTGCACACTCGAGCTGGTAGCTAGATAGCTACTGGTAATTGCCGTCAAGGAAAAATGAAATACATTTTACTAACTGGACACAAAAATAAAGTTCTAAACCAAGAAAACTATTTATAATCTACATCCCCTTCTCCTGTAATTTGAAGAAGCTAATTTGAATTGAATTATGTAAAAACATGCTCAACTATCACTTTTCAATCTCTATCCAATAATGTCACCAACTCTCCAAGCTTCTCAACACAGAACCCCCCCATAATTCTCTGTGGCACAACCCCAATATAACCCACTAGGTTCATTCTCTGATCCTAATCCTATGATTGGATGGACAACATGTCAACTCATATTGCAAAAGCTTTGTTTGTTTGGAGGTCGTCCTCCGGAAGTGGTCATAATCACCATGTACAGTTGAAGTCGGAAGTTTACATACACTTAGGTTGGAATCATTAAAACTAGTTTTTCAACCACTCCACAAATGTCTTGTTAACAAACTATAGTTGTGGCAAGTCGGTTAGAACATCTACTTTGTGCATGACACAAGTAATTTTTCCAAAAATTGTTTTTCTTAGCCAGATTATTTCACTTATAATTCACTGTATCACAATTCCAGTGGGTTAGAAGTTTGCATACACTAAGTTGACTGTGCCTTTAAACAGCTTGGAAAATTCCAGAAAATGATGTCATGGCTTTAGAAGCTTCTGATAGGCTAAATGACATAATTCGAGTCAATTGGAGGTGTACCTGTGGATGTATTTCAAGGCCTACCTTCAAACTCAGTGCCTCTTTGCTTGACATCATGGGGAAATCAAAATAAATCAGCCAAGACCTTTACAAGTCTGGTTCTTCCTTGGGAGCTATTTCCAAACGCCTGAAGGTACCACGTTCATCTATACAAACAATAGTATGCAAGTATAAACACCATGGGACCACGCAGCCGTCATACCGCTCAGGAAGGAGATGCATTCTTTGGTGCGAAAAGATGAACGTTCTTTGGTGCGAAAAGTGCAAATCAATCCCCGAACAACAGCAAATGACCTTGTGGAGATGCTGGAGGAAACAGGTACAAAAGTATCTATATCCACAGTAAAACGAGTCCTATATCGACATAACCTGAAAGGCCGCTCAGCAAGGAAGAAGCCACTGCTCCAAAACCGCCATAAAAAAGACAGACTATGCTTTAGAGAGTACAATTTATTTTTAAAAATTGTCTTACAGACAATAATGTGTGGTGCCTTCCTGGAGTGGGTCCTTCATATGGAATTCATCTGCCTGTGTGTGTCATTGTAGCAGAACTGTATCAGGTGAACTGTATCCCTCTCAAGGGATTAGATATTATGCTGGATTTACAGCAGATGACTCATGAGGAGCTGAATGGCAGTTTGATCATGACAACACTACTCCCACAGCTTTACAAGTATGCACTGAATTTGACTACACTGATCATACTGTATTTTCTTACTGTATGTTTCTTTGTGAATGGCAATTTAAGTTCTCTTAGCTACAGATTGTTACTCCAGAATGTGATTTAACCAAATATTTTTGGTTTCCATTACTGGGAGTTACAGGATAAGTACAGTTTGGTGTAGCACAGAGAATGTTGACCAACCTTAGCGCTGCTGTCTTCGTCCTCAAGTCAGGGAGACAGGTGTCTCATAAAATGTCTGTGTCCAGTTTCAAGGGATCAGTTTGAATTTAGAAAATGCTCAGTTATTAAAATGAATATTTTTTGCACCATGAGGTAATCCAACAATATGTGTACGCCATCATCTTGTCTATTTTTGATCGAGACAGGTCTCTGTCATCATGACATGCAGCCCTTTTGGGTGGACACCCACCTGTCTTGATCAATGAGAGAAGATTTGAGATAGACCACATGTCGGAAAAATCTTTGGGTATGTCTGGTGTAGCAACCTGTAGCTACAGTTCTTTGCACTTGTGTTTCTCTACACATGCGACAGACTCGGCCACACTGAACAGTACTACACCGTGCATACCTTTTTTTTGTATGTTACTTTTACCAAATAACATTCTTGTTGAATACTCAGTTGTCTTGAGCTGGCATTAAATAGTGTACACTCTCCTGTATTTTAGATTTTGACAAATAAACATTCTTTGGATATCTGAATGGCATCTGTTTGATGCCTTGTACAGCTTACATAAATATCTTCTGTGAATGCATAAAGGAACATACATTTGGAAGATTGATAGAAATTATCCATATGTATTTATTTTACCTTGTTCCTGGAGACCTTCCGCCCTGTAGGTTTTCACTCCAACCTCAATCTAGCGCACCTGATTCCAATAATGAACTGGTTGCTAAGCTGAACCAGGTTAGTTACAACTGGGGTTGGAGCGAAAAATCTACCGGAGGGTAGCTCTCCAGGAACAGGTTTGGAGACCCCTGTTCTACGTGGTCTTATGCTGAGCCACACTGGCTGTGTTTACACAGGCAGCCCAATTCTGATATTTGTTCCACTAATTGGTCTTGACCACATCAGATATTTTCACATCAGATCTTATTCAGAACTGATCTGATTGGTCAAAAGACCAATAAGTGAATTTTTTAAAATCAGATTTGGGCTTCTGTACACTAACAATGTTGTTCGGCATGCTGGGCTGGGGAAGCTGAGACTCTTTGTTCTCATGACTAATGGCAGGGTGCAACTTTGGTTTTGGAAGTGGGGAGGACATATCCTGGTGGGGGTCTGGGGAGGACATTTTTTGATTCAGCAAAATCTTTGAAAATGTTGCATGTTGTGTTTTATATTTTTGTTCAGTATAATTCATATCATAGGCCCAATAATACTGTAGAGCTGTTTTTACTTGCACACAATATAGCTGGATCACACTTCTGGATCGCACCCTAAGGGTCCACCATCCTGCAGCTCCCCAACCCAACAGACCCCACTCAGCTTTAGGATCTTAGTGAAACATTCATTATTGGTTTTGGATGTGTTAGGCTAAGGCCAGAGTGACAACCCAGAGAACGGAAGACCCCCAGGGCCAGGACTGAGCAGCCCAGCTTCTAGTCATTGCCTAAATAGATGTCTCCCCTGACGTGGACATATTTTCAATACAGACTCCTTTTGTCGTACTGTATTCCATATAAGGCATACAGACCATATGAAAGTTACCCAGTATACTGGTTGCCCAGTAATCTGGTAATTAATCAAATCTAGTGATCAAGTACGTGACATTTTTGCCATCCGTTGTGACATTGTGGGAGGATAACTAACCTTCCAAATAATGGCAATGCATTTCTTAGCCGCTATGAATGCTTGGTTACACAGTTTCTTCTGATAACAGTCTTCAGTATCAACATTTCCAAGCAAACAAAAACGGAGAATCTGTAGACATGCTGAGATAAAAGAACAGACTCTTTGCCAGAATTCAGCCACCCTTCACAAGACCATAACATATGCAAATATGTTCCCTTCTGTGTTTTCCACCTCCAGCAGAGGAATTACACTTCTAAGTGCCTGATATTCAGTTTCCCTGGAATATAGTACTGTAACGACCCTGGGTTTATAAGCTCAGATATCGACTCTGCTGCTTGAACATGCTTTTGCGTGTTCAGTCGATAGCGCGCTGGACTTCGGGCTAGAAGGTCAAGCGTTCGAGACCTGCTCCCTGCTGTTTCATTACAGTACATTCTATGGATGGTCTTAATCTGCAGTAATTTATGTCTGAGATTATATGAACATGACTGGGAATTCTAACATATCTGTATGTATCCATTCATCATCATTAGGGCTGTGGCGCTAGCCGGTAATTGTCAAGCAAATAACTGTTGGTCTCACGGTAATTGACCGTTAATTAACATAAACACATTTAGCATCTCCTGGCTTCCACACATAGCCTACAAGCCATTTTAAAAAGTCTAATAAATCCACATAATATAGCCTACACCTTCACAATTAATTTGTTATTTATTTTAGACAATAGGAAGAAAGGAATAGCATACTCTGTGAAGTGAAGAGGCAACCCCGGGATGCTGGCCTTCTAGACAGAGTTGCAAAGATAAAGCCATATCTCAGACTGTCCAATAAAAGGAAAAGATTAAGATGGGCAAAAGAACACAGACACTGGACAGAGGAACTCTGCCTAGAAGGTCAGCATTCTGGAGTCGCCTCTTCACTGTTGATGTTGAGACTGGTGTTTTGCGGGTACTATTTAATGAAGCTGCCATTTGAGGACTTGTGAGGTTTCTGTTTCTCAAAATATACACTCGAATGAACTTGTCCTCTTGCTCAGTTGTGCACCGTGGCCTCCCACTCCTCTTTCAATTCTGGTTAGAGCCAGTTTGCGCTTTTCTGTGAAGGGAGTAGTACACAGCATTGTATGAGGTCTTCAGTTTCTTGGCAATTTCTCGCATGGAATAGCCTTCATTTTTCAGAACAAGAACAGACTGACAAGTTTCAGAAGAAAGTTATTTGTTTATGGACATTTTCAGCCTGTAATCGAACCCACAAATGCTGATGCTCCAGATACTCAACTAGTCTAAAGAAGGCCAGTTTTATTGCTTCTTTAATCAGGACTACAGTTTTCAGCTGTGCTAAAATAATTGCAAAAGGGTTTTCTAATGATCAATTAGCCTTTTAAAATGAGAAACTTGGATTAGCTAACACAACGTGCCGTTTGAACACAGGAGTGATGGTTGCTGATAATGGGCCTCTGTACGTCTATGTAGATATTCACTTAAAAATCAGCTTTTTCCAGCTACAATAGACATGTACAACATTAACAATGTCTACACTGTATTTCTGACCAATTTTATGTTATTTTAATGACAAAAAAGTAGATTTTCTTTCAAAAACATAGTTCCAAAAAATCTTGCCTGCAGAAGTTCTGATTTTGCTGTATGCTGTTCGTTCGAAGTACACAATGCCATTATCCACGTTTGTGGGCACGCCGCATCACCCTTAGCGGGCGGTATCTGCATTCGCTATGAATGCCTTTGTGGTTCACTATAAGCAGTTAACTTCCCGATTCTACCAGTGAAATGAAAATGTGCTACTTCTAGCTGGTGATTTGGATAATTGTGATGTTAATGATAAAAAGGTAATGATGTTAATATAGTAATGACTATATGCCGTGGCAGAGCCAGGGTGAAATTCCCCTTTAACACAATCAGCTCCACCAATGCCAGTATCCTATTATGGGTATTGTAGTTATTTGCTAGAGTTGAAATATTAATGTAGGGATGTGTGTTACATATACAGTACCAGTCAAAAGTTTGGACACACCTACAGTTTTTGGTTACTACATGATTCCATGTGTGTTATTTCATAGTTTGATGTCTTCACTATTATTCTACAAAGTAGAACATTTTAGAAAAATAAAGGGAAACACTTGAATGAGTACAGTACGTGTGTCCAAACTTTTGACTGGTACTGTATGTATGTTTTTCATGTTGTAGTTTATGTGGGAACTGCCCTCTGTGGGTTCCATAGGCATTTATGAATAGATTTTATTACAAGACGAGCATCAGTCACCAAATGTTTTACATGAAACTAACAGTATTGTGACATCACACGATCGCAGCCATCAAAATTAATGACTGGTCTAAGCTAACATGTGGCTTCCTGATTCAAAGAAGAAACCGTTTCCGCCCCGTTTATGATTGACAGCCTACAATAATCCTGCCAACCATGGGGTCTCAGATTCCCTGGCCAGTGTAATCCTAATGTAAGGCTCTGTGTGGAGCGAACGCCTGTCGCTCTCTCCAAAGGCAATCATAAGTGGTTTAGGACATGCCTCTATATCCCACAGAGCCTGCTCAGTAGGGGCCAGCTCAAGTGTCATTTTCTTTAGACCAGTGTTTCCCAACTCCAGTCCTCCAGTACCCCCAACAGTTCAACTCCAGTCCTCCAGTACCCCCAACAGTACAATCCCAGTCCTCTAGTACCCCCAACAGTACAATCCCAGTCCTCTAGTACCCCCAACAGTACAATCCCAGTCCTCTAGTACCCCCAACAGTACAATCCCAGTCCTCTAGTACCCCCAACAGTACAATCCCAGTCCTCTAGTACCCCCAACAGTACAATCCCAGTCCTCTAGTACCCCCAACAGTACAATCCCAGTCCTCTAGTACCCCCAACAGTACAATCCCAGCCCTCTAGTACCCCCAACAGTACAATCACAGTCCTCTAGTACCCCCAACAGTACAATCCCAGTCCTCCAGTAGACCAACAGTACATCCGGTGGTCTAGTACCCCCAACTGTACAACCCTAGTCCTTCACCCCCCCCCAACTGTACAACCCAAGTCCTCCATTACCCCCAACAGTACAACCCCAATCCTTCACCCCCCCCCCAACAAGTACAACTCCAGTCCTCTAGTACCCCCAACAGTACAACCCCAGTCCTCCAGTACCCCCAACAGTACAACTCCAGTCCTCCAGTACCCCCAACAGTACAACTCCAGTCCTCCAGTACCCCAACAGTACAACTCCAGTCCTCTAGTACCCCCAACAGTATAACCCCAGTCCTCCAGTACCCCCAACAGTACAATCCCAGTCCTCCAGTATCCCCAATAGTACAACCCCAGTCCTCCAGTAGCCCCAACAATACAACTCCAGTCCTCCAGTAGCCCCAACAATACAACTCCAGTCCTCTAGTACCCCCAACAGTACAATCCCAGTCACCCAGTACCCCCAACAGTACAACTCCAGTCCTCCAGTACCCCCAACAGTACAACTCCAGTCCTCTAGTACCCCCAACAGTACAACTCCAGTCCTCCAGTACCCCCAACAGTACAACTCCAGTCCTCCAGTACCCCAACAGTACAACTCCAGTCCTCTAGTACCCCCAACAGTACAACCCCAGTCCTACAGTACCCCCAACAGTACAATCCCAGGCCTCCAGTATCCCCAACAGTACAACCCCAGTCCTCCAGTATCCCCAACAGTACAACCCCAGTCCTCCAGTAGCCCCAACAATACAACTCCAGTCCTCTAGTACCCCCAACAGTACAATCCCAGTCCTCTAGTACCCCCAACAATACAACTCCAGTCCTCTAGTACCCCCAACAGTACAACTCCAGTCCTCCAGTACCCCAACAGTACAACTCCAGTCCTCCAGTACCCCCAACAGTACAACCCCAGTCCTCCAGTACACCAACAGTACAACTCCAGTCCTCTAGTACCCCCAACAGTACAATCCCAGTACTCCCAACAGTACAACTCCAGTCCTCTAGTACTCCCAACAGTACAACTCCAGTCCTCTAGTACCCCCAACAGTACAACTCCAGTCCTCCAGTACCCCCAACAGTACAACTCCAGTCCTCCAGTACCCCAACAGTACAACTCCAGTCCTCTAGTACCCCCAACAGTACAACTCCAGTCCTCCAGTACCCCCAACAGTACAACTCCAGTCCTCCAGTACCCCCAACAGTACAACTCCAGTCCTCCAGTACCCCAACAGTACAACTCCAGTCCTCTAGTACCCCTAACAGTACAACCCCAGTCCTCCAGTACCCCCAACAGTACAATCCCAGTACTCTAGTACCCCCAACAATACAACTCCAGTCCTCCAGTAGCCCCAACAATACAACTCCAGTCCTCTAGTACCCCAAACAGTACAACCCCAGTCCTCCAGTAGCCCCAACAATACAACTGCAGTCCTCCAGTACCCCAACAGTACAACCCCAGTCCTCCAGTAGCCCCAACAATACAACTCCAGTCCTCTAGTACCCCCAACAGTACAACTCCAGTCCTCCAGTAGCCCAAACAATACAACTCCAGTCCTCCAG
The DNA here is from genome assembly GCF_029448725.1 of Salvelinus fontinalis. NCBI lineage: Eukaryota > Metazoa > Chordata > Actinopteri > Salmoniformes > Salmonidae > Salvelinus > Salvelinus fontinalis. The sequence goes on from NC_074690.1 coordinate 12,143,046, forward strand.
TACCCCAACAGTACAACCCCAGTCCCCCAGTACCCCCAACAGTACAATCCCAGTCCTCTAGTACCCCGAACAGTACAACCCCAGTCCTCCAGTACCCCCAACAGTACAATCCCAGTCCTCCAGTATCCCCAACAGTACAACTCCAGTCCTCCAGCAGCCCCAACAATACAACTCCAGTCCTCCAGTACCCCAACAGTACAATCCCAGTCCTCTAGTACCCCCAACAATACAACTCCAGTCCTCTCGTACCCCCAACAGTACAATCCCAGTCCTCCAGTACCCCAACAGTACAATCCCAGTCCTCCAGTATCCCCAACAGTACAACCCCAGTCCTCCAGTAGCCCCAACAATACAACTCCAGTCCTCCAGTAGCCCCAACAATACAACTCCGGTCCTCTAGTACCCCCAACAGTACAATCCCAGTCATCCAGTACCCCCAACAGTACAACTCCAGTCCTCTAGTACCCCCAACAGTACAATCCCAGTCCTCTAGTACCCCCAACAATACAACTCCAGTCCTCTAGTACCCCCAACAGTACAACTCCAGTCCTCCAGTACCCCCAACAGTAATACCCCAGTCCTCCAGTACACCAACAGTACAACTCCAGTCCTCTAGTACCCCCAACAGTACAACTCCAGTCCTCTAGTACCCCCAACAGTACAACCCCAGTCCTCTAGTACCCCCAACAGTACAACCCCAGTCCTCTAGTACCCCCAACAGTACAACTCCAGTCCTCTACTACCGCCAACAGTAAAACTCCAGTCCTCTAGTACCCCCAACAGTACAACCCCAGTCCTCTAGTACCCCCAGCAGTACAACCCCAGTCCTCTAGTACCCCCAGCAGTACAACTCCAGTCCTCCAGTACCCCCAACAGTACAACCCCAGTCCTCGAGTACACCAACAGTACAACTCCAGTCCTCCAGTACCCCCAACAGTACAACTCCAGTCCTCCAGTACCCCCAACAGTACAACTCCAGTCCTCCAGTACCCCCAACAATACAACTGCAGTCCTCCAGTACCCCAACAGTACAACCCCAGTCCTCCAGTAGCCCCAACAATACAACTCCAGTCCTCTAGTACCCCCAACAGTACAACTCCAGTCCTCCAGTAGCCCAAACAATACAACTCCAGTCCTCCAGTACCCCAACAGTACAACCCCAGTCCCCCAGTACCCCCAACAGTACAATCCCAGTCCTCTAGTACCCCGAACAGTACAACCCCAGTCCTCCAGTACCCCCAACAGTACAATCCCAGTCCTCCAGTATCCCCAACAGTACAACTCCAGTCCTCCAGCAGCCCCAACAATACAACTCCAGTCCTCCAGTACCCCAACAGTACAATCCCAGTCCTCTAGTACCCCCAACAATACAACTCCAGTCCTCTCGTACCCCCAACAGTACAATCCCAGTCCTCCAGTACCCCAACAGTACAATCCCAGTCCTCCAGTATCCCCAACAGTACAACCCCAGTCCTCCAGTAGCCCCAACAATACAACTCCAGTCCTCCAGTAGCCCCAACAATACAACTCCGGTCCTCTAGTACCCCCAACAGTACAATCCCAGTCATCCAGTACCCCCAACAGTACAACTCCAGTCCTCTAGTACCCCCAACAGTACAATCCCAGTCCTCTAGTACCCCCAACAATACAACTCCAGTCCTCTAGTACCCCCAACAGTACAACTCCAGTCCTCCAGTACCCCCAACAGTAATACCCCAGTCCTCCAGTACACCAACAGTACAACTCCAGTCCTCTAGTACCCCCAACAGTACAACTCCAGTCCTCTAGTACCCCCAACAGTACAACCCCAGTCCTCTAGTACCCCCAACAGTACAACCCCAGTCCTCTAGTACCCCCAACAGTACAACTCCAGTCCTCTACTACCGCCAACAGTAAAACTCCAGTCCTCTAGTACCCCCAACAGTACAACCCCAGTCCTCTATTACCCCCAGCAGTACAACCCCAGTCCTCTAGTACCCCCAGCAGTACAACTCCAGTCCTCCAGTACCCCCAACAGTACAACCCCAGTCCTCGAGTACACCAACAGTACAACTCCAGTCCTCCAGTACCCCCAACAGTACAACTCCAGTCCTCCAGTACCCCCAACAGTACAACTCCAGTCCTCCAGTACCCCCAACAGTACAACCCCAGTCCTCGAGTACACCAACAGTACAACTCCAGTCCTCCAGTACTCCCAACAGTACAACTCCAGTCCTCCAGTACCCCCAACAGTACAACTCCAGTCCTCTAGTACCCCCAACAGTACAATCCCAGTCCTCAAGTACCCCCAACAGTAAAACTCCAGTCCTCCAGTACCCCCAACAGTACAACTCCAGTCCTCTAGTACCCCCAACAGTACAACTCCAGTCCTCCAGTACGCCAACAGTACAACTCCAGTCCTCTAGTACCCCCAACAGTACAACTCCAGTCCTCCAGTACCCCCAACAGTACAACCCCAGTCCTCCAGTACACCAACAGTACAACTCCAGTCCTCTAGTACCCCCAACAGTACAACCCCAGTCCTCCAGTAGACCAACAGTACAACTCCAGTCCTCTAGTACCCCAAACAGTACAACTCCAGTCCTCCAGTACCCCAAAAGTACAACTCCAGTCCTCTAGTACCCCCAAAAGTACAACTCCAGTCCTCCAGTACCCCCAACAGTACAATCCCAGTCCTCTAGTACCCCCAACAGTACAACTCCAGTCCTCCAGTACCCCCAACAGTACAACTCCAGTCCTCTAGTACCCCCAACAGTACATCCCCAGTCCTCCAGTACCCCCAACAGTACAACCCCAATCCTCCACCCCCCAACAGTACAACCCCAATCCTCCACCCCCCAACAGTACAACCCCAGTCCTCCAGTACCCCCAACAATACAACCCCAATCCTCCACCAATCGCCCCCCCCCCCCCCCCCCCGACAGTACGACCCAAATCCTCCAGTACCCCCAACAGTACAACTCCAGTCCTCCAGTACACCAACAGTACAACCCCAGTCCTCCAGTACACCAACAGTACAACTCCAGTCCTCTAGTACCCCCAACAGTACAATCCCAGTCCTCTAGTACCCCAACAGTACAATCCCAGTCCTCTAGTACCCCCAACAGTACAATCCCAGTCCTCCAGTAGACAAACAGTACCATCCCAGTCCTCCAGTATCCCCAATAGTACAACCCCAGTCCTCCAGTAGCCCCAACAATACAACTCCAGTCCTCCAGTAGCCCCAACAATACAACTCCAGTCCTCTAGTACCCCCAACAGTACAATCCCAGTCACCCAGTACCCCCAACAGTAAAACTCCAGTCCTCTAGTACCCCCAACAGTACAACCCCAGTCCTCCAGTACACCAACAGTACAACTCCAGTCCTCTAGTACCCCCAACAGTACAACTCCAGTCCTCCAGTACCCCCAACTGTACAACTCCAGTCCTCCAGTACCCCAACAGTACAACTCCAGTCCTCTAGTACCCCCAACAGTACAACCCCAGTCCTACAGTACCCCCAACAGTACAATCCCAGGCCTCCAGTATCCCCAACAGTACAACCCCAGTCCTCCAGTATCCCCAACAGTACAACCCCAGTCCTCCAGTAGCCCCAACAATACAACTCCAGTCCTCTAGTACCCCCAACAGTACAATCCCAGTCCTCTAGTACCCCCAACAATACAACTCCAGTCCTCTAGTACCCCCAACAGTACAACTCCAGTCCTCCAGTACTCCAACAGTACAACTCCAGTCCTCCAGTACCCCCAACAGTACAACCCCAGTCCTCCAGTACACCAACAGTACAACTCCAGTCCTCTAGTACCCCCAACAGTACAATCCCAGTACTCCCAACAGTACAACTCCAGTCCTCTAGTACTCCCAACAGTACAACTCCAGTCCTCTAGTACCCCCAACAGTACAACTCCAGTCCTCCAGTACCCCCAACAGTACAACTCCAGTCCTCCAGTACCCCAACAGTACAACTCCAGTCCTCTAGTACCCCCAACAGTACAACTCCAGTCCTCCAGTACCCCCAACAGTACAACTCCAGTCCTCCAGTACCCCCAACAGTACAACTCCAGTCCTCCAGTACCCCAACAGTACAACTCCAGTCCTCTAGTACCCCCAACAGTACAACCCCAGTCCTCCAGTACCCCCAACAGTACAATCCCAGTACTCTAGTACCCCCAACAATACAACTCCAGTCCTCCAGTAGCCCCAACAATACAACTCCAGTCCTCTAGTACCCCAAACAGTACAACCCCAGTCCTCCAGTAGCCCCAACAATACAAATGCAGTCCTCCAGTACCCCAACAGTACAACCCCAGTCCTCCAGTAGCCCCAACAATACAACTCCAGTCCTCTAGTACCCCCAACAGTACAACTCCAGTCCTCCAGTAGCCCAAACAATACAACTCCAGTCCTCCAGTAGCCCCAACAATACAACTCCAGTCCTCCAGTAGCCCCAACAATACAACTCCGGTCCTCTAGTACCCCCAACAGTACAATCCCAGTCATCCAGTACCCCCAACAATACAACTCCAGTCCTCTAGTACCCCCAACAGTACAACTCCAGTCCTCCAGTACCCCCAACAGTAATACCCCAGTCCTCCAGTACACCAACAGTACAACTCCAGTCCTCTAGTACCCCCAACAGTACAACTCCAGTCCTCTAGTACCCCCAACAGTACAACCCCAGTCCTCTAGTACCCCCAACAGTACAACCCCAGTCCTCTAGTACCCCCAACAGTACAACTCCAGTCCTCTACTACCGCCAACAGTAAAACTCCAGTCCTCTAGTACCCCCAACAGTACAACCCCAGTCCTCTAGTACCCCCAGCAGTACAACCCCAGTCCTCTAGTACCCCCAGCAGTACAACTCCAGTCCTCCAGTACCCCCAACAGTACAACCCCAGTCCTCGAGTACACCAACAGTACAACTCCAGTCCTCCAGTACCCCCAACAGTACAACTCCAGTCCTCCAGTACCCCCAACAGTACAACTCCAGTCCTCCAGTACCCCCAACAGTACAACCCCAGTCCTCGAGTACACCAACAGTACAACTCCAGTCCTCCAGTACCCCCAACAGTACAACTCCAGTCCTCCAGTACCCCCAACAGTACAACTCCAGTCCTCTAGTACCCCCAACAGTACAATCCCAGTCCTCAAGTACCCCCAACAGTAAAACTCCAGTCCTCCAGTACCCCCAACAGTACAACTCCAGTCCTCTAGTACCCCCAACAGTACAACTCCAGTCCTCCAGTACGCCAACAGTACAACTCCAGTCCTCTAGTACCCCCAACAGTACAACTCCAGTCCTCCAGTACCCCCAACAGTACAACCCCAGTCCTCCAGTACACCAACAGTACAACTCCAGTCCTCTAGTACCCCCAACAGTACAACCCCAGTCCTCCAGTAGACCAACAGTACAACTCCAGTCCTCTAGTACCCCAAACAGTACAACTCCAGTCCTCCAGTACCCCAAAAGTACAACTCCAGTCCTCTAGTACCCCCAAAAGTACAACTCCAGTCCTCCAGTACCCCCAACAGTACAATCCCAGTCCTCTAGTACCCCCAACAGTACAACTCCAGTCCTCCAGTACCCCCAACAGTACAACTCCAGTCCTCTAGTACCCCCAACAGTACATCCCCAGTCCTCCAGTACCCCCAACAGTACAACCCCAATCCTCCACCCCCCAACAGTACAACCCCAATCCTCCACCCCCCAACAGTACAACCCCAGTCCTCCAGTACCCCCAACAATACAACCCCAATCCTCCACCAATCGCCCCCCCCCCCCCCCCCCCCGACAGTACGACCCAAATCCTCCAGTACCCCCAACAGTACAACTCCAGTCCTCCAGTACACCAACAGTACAACCCCAGTCCTCCAGTACACCAACAGTACAACTCCAGTCCTCTAGTACCCCCAACAGTACAATCCCAGTCCTCTAGTACCCCAACAGTACAATCCCAGTCCTCTAGTACCCCCAACAGTACAATCCCAGTCCTCCAGTAGACAAACAGTACCATCCCAGTCCTCTAGTACCCCCAACAGTACAACCCCAGTCCTCCATTACCCCCAACAGTGCAACCCCAATCCTTCACCCCCCCTCCAACAAGTACAACTCCAGTCCTCTAGTACCCCCAACAGTACAACCCCAGTCCTCCAGTACCCCCAACAGTACAACCCCAGTCCTCCAGTACCCCCAACAGTACAACTCCAGTCCTCCAGTACCCCCAACAGTACAACTCCAGTCCTCCAGTACCCCAACAGTACTTCTCCAGTCCTCTAGTACCCCCAACAGTACAACCCCAGTCCTCCAGTACCCCCAACAGTACAACTCCAGTCCTCTAGTACCCCCAACAGTACAATCCCAGTCCTCTAGTACCCCCAACAGTACAACTCCAGTCCTCCAGTACCCCCAACAGTACAACTCCAGTCCTCTAGTACGCCAACAGTACAACTCCAGTCCTCTAGTACCCCCAACAGTACAACTCCAGTCCTCCAGTACGCCCAACAGTACAACCCCAGTCCTCCAGTACACCAACAGTACAACTCCAGTCCTCTAGTACCCCCAACAGTACAACCCCAGTCCTCCAGTAGACCAACAGTACAACTCCAGTCCTCTTGTACCCCCAACAGTACAAATCCAGTCCTCCAGTACCCCAACAGTACAAGTCCAGTCCTCTAGTACCCCCAACAGTACAACTCCAGTCCTCCAGTACCCCCAACAGTACAATCCCAGTCCTCTAGTACCCCCAACAGTACAACTTCAGTCCTCCAGTACCCCCAACAGTACAACTCCAGTCCTCTAGTACCCCCAACAGTACATTCCCAGTCCTCCAGTACCCCCAACAGTACAACCCCAGTCCTCCAGTAGCCCCAACAATAAAACTCCAGTCCTCCAGTAGCCCCAACAATACAACTCCGGTCCTCTAGTACCCCCACAGTACAATCCCAGTCATCCAGTACCCCCAACAGTACAACTCCAGTCCTCTAGTACCCCCAACAGTACAATCCCAGTCCTCTAGTACCCCCAACAATACAACTCCAGTCCTCTAGTACCCCCAACAGTACAACTCCAGTCCTCCAGTACCCCAACAGTACAACTCCAGTCCTCCAGTACCCCCAACAGTAATACCCCAGTCCTCCAGTACACCAACAGTACAACTCCAGTCCTCTAGTACCCCCAACAGTACAACTCCAGTCCTCTAGTACCCCCAACAGTACAACCTCAGTCCTCTAGTACCCCCAACAGTACAACCCCAGTCCTCTAGTACCCCCAACAGTACAACTCCAGTCCTCTACTACCGCCAACAGTACAACTCCAGTCCTCTAGTACCCCCAACAGTACAACCCCAGTCCTCTAGTACCCCCAACAGTACAACCCCAGTCCTCTAGTACCCCCAACAGTACAACTCCAGTCCTCCAGTACCCCCAACAGTACAACCCCAGTCCTCGAGTACACCAACAGTACAACTCCAGTCCTCCAGTACCCCCAACAGTACAACTCCAGTCCTCCAGTACCCCCAACAGTACAACTCCAGTCCTCTAGTACCCCCAACAGTACAACTCCAGTCCTCTAGTACCCCCAACAGTACAACTCCAGTCCTCCAGTACCCCCAACAGTACAACTCCAGTCCTCTAGTACCCCCAACAGTACAACTCCAGTCCTCCAGTACGCCAACAGTACAACTCCAGTCCTCTAGTACCCCCAACAGTACAACTCCAGTCCTCCAGTACCCCCAACAGTACAACCCCAGTCCTCCAGTACACCAACAGTACAACTCCAGTCCTCTAGTACCCCCAACAGTACAACCCCAGTCCTCCAGTAGACCAACAGTACAACTCCAGTCCTCTAGTACCCCAAACAGTACAACTCCAGTCCTCCAGTACCCCAAAAGTACAACTCCAGTCCTCTAGTACCCCCAAAAGTACAACTCCAGTCCTCCAGTACCCCCAACAGTACAATCCCAGTCCTCTAGTACCCCCAACAGTACAACCCCAGTCCTCCAGTACCCACAACAGTACAACCCCAATCCTCCACCCCCCAACAGTACAACCCCAATCCTCCACCCCCCAACAGTACAAACCCAATCCTCCAGTACCCCCAACAATACAACCCCAATCCTCCACCAATCGCCCCCCCCCCCCCGACAGTACGACCCAAATCCTCCAGTACCCCCAACAGTACAACTCCAGTCCTCCAGTACCCACAACAGTACAACCCCAGTCCTCCAGTACACCAACAGTACAACTCCAGTCCTCTAGTACCCCCAACAGTACAATCCCAGTCCTCTAGTACCCCAACAGTACAATCCCAGTCCTCTAGTACCCCCAACAGTACAATCCCAGTCCTCCAGTAGACAAACAGTACCATCCCAGTCCTCTAGTACCCCCAACTGTACAACCCTAGTCCTCCATTACCCCCAACAGTGCAACCCCAATCCTTCACCCCCCTCCAACAAGTACAACTCCAGTCCTCTAGTACCCCCAACAGTACAACCCCAGTCCTCCAGTACCCCCAACAGTACAACCCCAGTCCTCCAGTACCCCCAACAGTACAACTCCAGTCCTCCAGTACCCCCAACAGTACAACTCCAGTCCTCCAGTACCCCAACAGTACAACTCCAGTCCTCTAGTACCCCCAACAGTACAACCCCAGTCCTCCAGTACCCCCAACAGTACAACTCCAGTCCTCTAGTACCCCCAACAGTACAATCCCAGTCCTCTAGTACCCCCAACAGTACAACTCCAGTCCTCCAGTACCCCCAACAGTACAACTCCAGTCCTCTAGTACCCCCAACAGTACAACTCCAGTCCTCCAGTACGCCCAACAGTACAACCCCAGTCCTCCAGTACACCAAAAGTATCAGTCCAGTCCTCTAGTACCCCCAACAGTACAACCCCAGTCCTCCAGTAGACCAACAGTACAACTCCAGTCCTCTTGTACCCCCAACAGTACAAATCCAGTCCTCCAGTACCCCAACAGTACAACTCCAGTCCTCCAGTACCCCCAACAGTACAACTCCAGTCCTCCAGTACCCCCAACAGTACAATCCCAGTCCTCTAGTACCCCCAACAGTACAACTTCAGTCCTCCAGTACCCCCAACAGTACAACTCCAGTCCTCTAGTACCCCCAACAGTACATCCCCAGTCCTCCAGTACCCCCAACAGTACAACCCCAATCCTCCACCCCCCAACAGTACAACCCCAATCCTCCACCCCCCAACAGTACAAACCCAATCCTCCAGTACCCCCAACAGTACAACCCCAATCCTCCACCAATCGCCCCCCCCCCCCGACAGTACGACCCAAATCCTCCAGTACCCACAATAGTACAACTCCAGTCCTCCAGTACCCACAACAGTACAACCCCAGTCCTCCAGTACACCAACAGTACAACTCCAGTCCTCTAGTACCCCCAACAGTACAATCCCAGTCCTCTAGTACCCTAACAGTACAATCCCAGTCCTCTAGTACCCTCAACAGTACAATCCCAGTCCTCCAGTACACCAACAGTACAATCCCAGTCCTCTAGTACCCCCAACTGTACAACCCTAGTCCTCCATTACCCCCAACAGTGCAACCCCAATCCTTCACCCCCCCCCTCCAACAAGTACAACTCCAGTCCTCTAGTACCCCCAACAGTACAACCCCAGTCCTCCAGTACCAACAGTACAACCCCAGTCCTCCAGTACCCCCAACAGTACAACTCCAGTCCTCCAGTACCCCCAACAGTACAACTCCAGTCCTCCAGTACCCCAACAGTACAACTCCAGTCCTCTAGTACCCCCAACAGTACAACCCCAGTCCTCCAGTACCCCCAACAATACAACTCCAGTCCTCTAGTACCCCCAACAGTACAATCCCAGTCCTCCAGTACCCCCAACAGTACAACTCCAGTCCTCTAGTACCCCCAACAGTACAATCCCAGTCCTCTAGTACCCCCAACAGTACAACTCCAGTCCTCTAGTACCCCCAACAGTAAAACCCCAGTCCTCCAGTACACCAACAGTACAACTCCAGTCCTCCAGTACCCCCAACAGTACAACTCCAGTCCTCCAGTACCCCCAACAGTACAACCCCAGTCCTCTAGTACCCCCAACAGTACAACTCCAGTCCTCCAGTACCCCAACAGTACAACTCCAGTCCTCCAGTACACCAACAGTACAACTCCAGTCCTCCAGTACCCCCAACAGTACAACTCCAGTCCTCCAGTACCCCCAACAGTACAACTCCAGTCCTCTAGTACCCCCAACAGTACAACTCCAGTCCTCCAGTACCCCCAACAATACAACCCCAGTCCTCCAGTACACCAACAGTACAACTCCAGTCCTCTAGTACCCCCAACAGTACAATCCCAGTCCTCTAGTACCCCAACAGTACTATCCCAGTCCTCTAGTACCCCCAACAGTACAATCCCAGTCCTCCAGTAGACAAACAGTACCATCCCAGTCCTCTAGTACCCCCAACTGTACAACCCTAGTCCTCCATTACCCCCAACAGTGCAACCCCAATCCTTCACCCCCCCTCCAACAAGTACAACTCCAGTCCTCTAGTACCCCCAACAGTACAACCCCAGTCCTCCAGTACCCCCAACAGTACAACCCCAGTCCTCCAGTACCCCCAACAGTACAACTCCAGTCCTCCAGTACCCCCAACAGTACAACTCCAGTCCTCCAGTACCCCAACAGTACAACTCCAGTCCTCTAGTACCCCCAACAGTACAACCCCAGTCCTCCAGTACCCCCAACAGTACAACTCCAGTCCTCTAGTACCCCCAACAGTACAATCCCAGTCCTCTAGTACCCCCAACAGTACAACTCCAGTCCTCCAGTACCCCCAACAGTACAACTCCAGTCCTCCAGTACGCCAACAGTACAACTCCAGTCCTCTAGTACCCCCAACAGTACAACTCCAGTCCTCCAGTACGCCCAACAGTACAACCCCAGTCCTCCAGTACACCAACAGTACAACTCCAGTCCTCTAGTACCCCCAACAGTACAACCCCAGTCCTCCAGTAGACCAACAGTACAACTCCAGTCCTCTTGTACCCCCAACAGTACAAATCCAGTCCTCCAGTACCCCAACAGTACAAGTCCAGTCCTCTAGTACCCCCAACAGTACAACTCCAGTCCTCCAGTACCCCCAACAGTACAACTTCAGTCCTCCAGTACCCCCAACAGTACAACTCCAGTCCTCTAGTACCCCCAACAGTACATCCCCAGTCCTCCAGTACCCCCAACAGTACAACCCCAATCCTCCACCCCCCAACAGTACAACCCCAATCCTCCACCCCCCAACAGTACAAACCCAATCCTCCAGTACCCCCAACAGTACAATCCCAGTCCTCTAGTACCCTAACAGTACAATCCCAGTCCTCTAGTACCCTCAACAGTACAATCCCAGTCCTCCAATAGACCAACAGTACAATCCCAGTCCTCTAGTACCCCCAACTGTACAACCCTAGTCCTCCATTACCCCCAACAGTGCAACCCCAATCCTTCACCCCCCCCCCCCCCCTCCAACAAGTACAACTCCAGTCCTCTAGTACCCCCAACAGTACAACCCCAGTCCTCCAGTACCAACAGTACAACCCCAGTCCTCCAGTACCCCCAACAGTACAACTCCAGTCCTCCAGTACCCCCAACAGTACAACTCCAGTCCTCCAGTACCCCAACAGTACAACTCCAGTCCTCTAGTACCCCCAACAGTACAACCCCAGTCCTCCAGTACCCCCAACAATACAACTCCAGTCCTCTAGTACCCCCAACAGTACAATCCCAGTCCTCCAGTACCCCCAACAGTACGACTCCAGTCCTCTAGTACCCCCAACAGTACAATCCCAGTCCTCTAGTACCCCCAACAGTACAATCCCAGTCCTCTAGTACCCGCAACAGTACAACTCCAGTCCTCCAGTACCCCAACAATACAACTCCAGTCCTCTAGTACCCCCAACAGTACAACTCCATTCCTCCAGTACCCCAACAGTACAACTCCAGTCCTCCAGTACCCCCAACAGTACAACCCCAGTCCTCCAGTACCCCCAACAGTACAACCCCTGTCCTCTAGTACCCCCAACAGTACAACTCCAGTCCTCTAGTACCCCCAACAGTACAACCCCAGTCCTCCAGTACACCAACAGTACAACTCCAGTCCTCCAGTACCCCCAACAGTACAACCCCAGTCCTCCAGTACCCCCAACAGTACAACCCCTGTCCTCTAGTACCCCCAACAGTACAACTCCAGTCCTCCAGTACCCCCAACAGTACAACTCCAGTCCTCCAGTACCCCCAACAGTACAACCCCAGTCCTCTAGTACCCCCAACAGTACAACTCCAGTCCTCCAGTACCCCAACAGTACAACTCCAGTCCTCCAGTACACCAACAGTACAACTCCAGTCCTCCAGTACCCCCAACAGTACAACTCCAGTCCTCCAGTACCCCCAACAGTACAACTCCAGTCCTCTAGTACCCCCAACAGTACAACTCCAGTCCTCCAGTACCCCCAACAGTACAACTCCAGTCCTCCAGTACCCCCAACAGTACAACCCCAGTCCTCCAGTACACCAACAGTACAACTCCAGTCCTCTAGTACCCCCAACAGTACAACTCCAGTCCTCCAGTACCCCCAACAGTACAACCCCAGTCCTCCAGTACACCAACAGTACAACCCCAGTCCTCCAGTACCCCAACAGTACAACTCCAGTCCTCTAGTACCCCCAACAGTACAACTCCAGTCCTCCAGTACCCCCAACAGTACAATCCCAGTCCTCTAGTACCCCCAACAGTACAACTCCAGTCCTTCAGTACCCCCAACAGTACAACTCCAGTCCTCTAGTACCCCCAACAGTACATCCCCAGTCCTCCAGTACCCCCAACAGTACAACCCCAATCCTCCACGCCCCAACAGTACAAACCCAATCCTCCAGTACCCCCAACAGTACAACCCCAATCCTCCACCAATCCACACACCCCCCCCCCCCCCCCAACAGCACGACCCAAATCCTCCAGTACCCACAACAGTACAACTCCAGTTCTCCAGTACCCACAACAGTACATATTTTTGTTGTAGCCCAAGACAAACTCACCTGATTCAACTCATTGAGTGCTTGATGATTAGTTAAAAAGTTACAACATCAAAAATGTGTGGAGATATAACAAAAATGTGTGGAGATATAACAAAAATGTGTGGAGATATAACAAAAATGTGTGCTGTTGTGGGTACTGGAGGAGCAGAGTTGGGAAACACTTCTATATACTATACTAGAGATAGAGAGGCTAATGGTAGCTTTGTAGTGTTAAATCACACCCATAACACACAGGGAATAGTGAAATACGTTGTAAAGCTGCTATATACACTTTTCAAAATTGGCTTTTTTCCTCCGTTATACAAAGTTACTCACAGACAGGGTCTGTCTGGCAAGTGTCTTTTTGTGAATAAATACCCCAAACAGATAAATAAAAGAAAAGAACCTGGTCATTAACAAGAGCAGCTGGTCCTATTAAAATATACTCTTCCTGTTGTCTGGCTTTGTGCTGATGCAAGACTTTTGTTTCGAAGACTCATCAAAGGACAACAAGCATCCGACATAAATATGTTGAATGCATGTAAAAGACCACCAAGGTAACATGCTTCCATACAACACATTACTATGTATTTGTAAACATGTTTTTTCCCCCCCCCGCAATGTTTCCAATGGTTGTAGCAAAAAGCAGAGCAGTTGAACGTGAATGAAAAGTAAACAACATATCTACATCTACAGCAGTTGAGATTCAAACTAATGTCATTAAAGGACAAATGTAGAGTTGGGTCAATATGCAATGAAACTGTCGTCAGAATGTCAGTCTTTAATGGCCGCCTATAGGAACTAAAACAAGTATATAGATTGGGAGGTGTTGTCACACCCTGGCCTTAGTATTATTTGGTTTTCTTTATTATTTAGTTAGGTCAGGGTGTGACATGGGTAATGTTTATGTTTTGTTGGTGTTGGGTGTTTATTTGGTAAAGGGGTTATGGGGTGTAAGATATGGTTTTGTGTTTAGTGTAGAGTTCTAGCGTTGTCTATGTTGGTGAGTGATCTAGAAGAGTCTATGGTTACCTGAATGAGTTCCCAATTAGAGACAGCTGATGTCGGTTGTCTCTGATTGGGAGCCTTATTTAGGGTAGCCATAGGCTCTCATTAATTGTGGGTAATTGTCTATGTCAGAACGTTAGTAGCCTGTTTGTATGTGCACAACGTTTGTAGCTTCACGGTCGTTTTGTTATTTTGTATAGTTTTGTTAAAGTGTTTCGTGTCGTGTTCATCTTCGTCTTTTAAATAAAGAAAGAGAAGATGTATTCATATCCAGCTGCGCCTTGGTCCTCATTCTCTCCAGTACACGATCGTGACAGAATTACCCACCATCGGACCAAGCGGCATGGAAGGCGGCAACAGGACCTACCACCAAAGGATTTCTGGACATGGGAGGAGATACTGGATGGTAAGGGGCCGTGGGATCAACCTGGAGAATATCGCCTCCCTCGTGAAGAGCTGGAGGCAGCGAAAGCCGAGAGGAGGCGATATGAGGAGGCAGCACGGAGACAAGGCTGGAGACCCGTGAGTACAACCCAAAAATTTCTTGGGGGGGGCCTTAAAGGGAGTGTGGCGAAGTCAGGTAGGAAACCTGCGCCTACTCCCTGTACTTACAGTGGAGAGCGGGAGTACGGGCAGACACCGTGTTACGCAGTAGAGCGCACGGTGTCTCCTGTACGCGTGCATAGCCCGGTTCGGTACATTGCAGCTCCACGTATCGGCCGGGCTAGACTGAGCGTTGAGCCATATGTCATGAAGCCGGCCCAACGCATCTGGTCACCAGTGCGTCTCCTCGGGCCGGCGTACATGGCACCAGCCTTACGCATGGTGTCCCCGGTTCGCCTACATAGGCCGGTGCGGGTTATTCCACCTCCCCGCACTGGTCAGGCGACGGGGAGCATAGAACCAGGTAAGGTTGGGCAGGCTCGGCGTTCAAGGGAGCCAGTACGCCTGCACGGTCCGGTATTTCCGGCGCCACCTCCCCGCCCCAATCCAGTACCACCAGTGCCTCCTCCACGCACTAGCTATATGGTGCGTGTCTCCAGCCCTTTACCACCAGTGTCTAAACCACGCACCAAGCCTCCTGTGTGTCCCCAGAGTCCTGTGCGTCCTGTTGCTGCTCCCCGCACTAGCCCTGAGATGCGTGTCTCCAGCCCGGTGCCACCAGTCCCGGCACCACGCACCAGGCCTACAGTGCGCCTCAGCCGGCAGGAGTCTGCCGTCTGCACTGCAATGACTGAACTGCCCGTCTGCCAAGCGCCATCTGAGCCATCCGTCTCCCCAGCGCCATCTGAGCCATCCGTCTCCCCAGCGCCATCTGAGCCATCCGTCTGCAATGAGCCTGCAAAGCCGCCCGTCTGCCATGAGCCTGCAAAGCCGCCCGTCTGCCATGAGCCCACTGAGCCGTCCGCCAGACAGGAGCCGCTAGAGCCGCCAGCCAGACAGGAGCCGCTAGAGCCGTCCGTCAGACAGGATCTGCCAGAGCCGCCAACCAGACAGGATCTGCCAGAGCCGCCAACCAGACAGGTTCTGCCAGAGCCGCCAACCAGACAGGAGCAGCCAGATCAGTCAGCCAGCCATGAGCAGCCAGATCCGTCAGCCAGCCATGAGCAGCCAGATCCGTCAGCCAGCCATGAGCAGCCAGATCCGTCAGCCAGCCATGAGCAGCCAGATCCGTCAGCTAGCCATGAGCAGCCAGATCCGTCAGCTAGCCATGAGCAGCCAGATCCGTCAGCTAGCCATGAGCAGCCAGATCCGTCAGCTAGCCATGAGCAGCCAGATCCGTCAGCTAGCCATGAGCAGCCAGATCCGTCAGCTAGCCATGAGCAGCCAGATCCGTCAGCTAGCCATGAGCAGCCAGATCCGTCAGCCAGCCATGAGCAGCCAGATCCGTCAGCCAGCCATGAGCAGCCAGATCAGTTAGCCAGCCATGAGCAGCCAGATCTGTCAGCCAGCCATGGGCTGTCCCTCAGTCCGGAGCTGCAGTCCCTCAGTCCGGAGCTGCAGTCCCTCAGTCCGGAGCTGCCATTCCTCAGTCCGGAGCTGCCCCTTCCCCTGGTGCTGCCCCTTCCCCTGGTGCTGCCCCTTCCCCTGGTGCTGCCCCTTCCCCTGGTGCTGCCCCTTACCCTGGTGCTGCCCCTTACCCTGGTACTGTCCCTGACCCTAGTACTGCCCCTGACCCTGGTACTGCCCCTGACCCTGGTACTGCCTCTTACCCTGGTACTGCCCCTTAGTCTGGAACTGCCCCTGAATGCAATGGGGTTAATGTGGAGGGGGGTCGTTTGGAGAAAGCCTAGGAGGTGGTTAGGTACTGTGGTGACGAGGGGACCGCGACCAGAGCCGGAGCCGCCACCGTGGAAGGAAGCCCACCCAGACTCTCCCCTAGACTGTGTATGGTGCGCCCGGAGTTCGCGCCTCAAGGGGGGGGTTATGTCACACCCTGGCCTTAGTATTATTTGGTTTTCTTTATTATTTAGTTAGGTCAGGGTGTGACATGGGTAATGTTTATGTTTTGTTGGTGTTGGGTGTTTATTTGGTAAAGGGGTTATGGGGTGTAAGATATGGTTTTGTGTTTAGTGTAGAGTTCTAGCGTTGTCTATGTTGGTGAGTGATCTAGAAGAGTCTATGGTTACCTGAATGAGTTCCCAATTAGAGACAGCTGATGTCGGTTGTCTCTGATTGGGAGCCTTATTTAGGGTAGCCATAGGCTCTCATTAATTGTGGGTAATTGTCTATGTCAGAACGTTAGTAGCCTGTTTGTATGTGCACAACGTTTGTAGCTTCACGGTCGTTTTGTTATTTTGTATAGTTTTGTTAAAGTGTTTCGTGTCGTGTTCATCTTCGTCTTTTAAATAAAGAAAGAGAAGATGTATTCATATCCAGCTGCGCCTTGGTCCTCATTCTCTCCAGTACACGATCGTGACAGGTGTGTTCTAATCTATGACACTTAAACATCCTGAGAGAAATTGCAGAGCAGAAAACTGGAAATGATTCAATTGAATGTTTGAGAAGTTTTACATTTTCCACATAATATTACATTTCAAACTCCCCTGATCTTCAATTCTAATAAAACAAAGTAATTTCCCCCCAAAATGTCCTCAAACAGTCAGTGTGACCTCCATCCACTCCAACTGTTGGTCCTGCCACAGTGTAACCTTGTCAGGAGAGTCGACCTGCATTCCATTCATTACATTATCTCTACTTTATCAATGCATACAGATGGAGGGCGGCTCTGCAAAACCCACTCAGGCATAACTAATCGCTGTCAGAGATCGGTCCCCGATTCAGACACGTGACTTGCATTTATGATTATGTGCATAAATATGCTTACTTTGTGCGCATAGTGCAATTATATCACTGTGTCTCTCTGAAATGAACTCTGTATGACCTCGCTTTACCCTCGCTCATCAAACACAGTGCAGTGCTTTTTCTCCAATTTCCCTCTTCACGTTTTTCTGTGTACCTGGGTCGTTCCACAAAATGAGTGCCTTTTGTGTCCTTTGATATTTTAAGTAGACATGGTGCACCAATTTTGAATTTGAAAAGCATATTATATTAAATTAAGTGCCCTTTAATGTAGACAACATGGAGAATTCAATAAATCTAATAATAATATAATTAATAATAAAAAAAATTACCCTCTTTTTCTCCCTAATTTCGATATTGTCTCATCGCTGCACCCCCCCAACGGGTTTGGGAGAGGCGAAGGTAGAGTCATGCTTCCTCCGCACCATTTCCCGAAGTCAGCCTGCCGGAGCCCGGCCTGCCACAAAGAGTCCCTAGGGTGACTGTGATGTGCCAAGTAAAGCCCACCCGGCCAAATCCTCCCCTAACCGGGACGATGCTGGGCAAATTATGCGCCATCCTAATAAATCAGATTTTTTTATATGAATAAATGCTTGCCAAAATGTTGCATTTTGACCTGTCACTGTCAACCTTGTCAGGACTTGTAGGAAGATTTTGACCCACTTAATCCCAAGACGTCTCCAAGGTTCACAATCATTGTAAAGTTATTTTGTTACTTTGACAGTAATTTTATTTATTTCATGTGATGAGTGATTAATTTACATCTGTCCCTGATTTTAAGGTCAACCCTGTTACATCAAATCAAACGTTATTCGTCACGTGTGCTGAATACAACAAGTGTAGATCTTCCAGTGAAATGCTTACTTACAAGCCCTTAACCAAAAGTGGAGTTCAAGAAGAGTTAAGAAAATATTTACCAAATAAACTAAAGTAAGAAAATAATAAAAAGTAACACAATAAAATAAGGCTATATACAGGGGGTACCGATACCGAGTCAGTGTGCGGGGTACAGGTTAGGTGAGGTAATTTGTTCATGTAGGTAGGGGTGAAGTGACAATGCATAGATAAACAGCGAGTAGCAGCAGTGTACAAAACAAATGGAGGGGAGGGGTGTCAATGTAAATAGTCCGGTGGTCATTTGATTAATTGTTCAGCAGTCTTATGGCTTTGGGGTAGAAGCTGTTAAGGAGAGTTTTGGTCCTAGACTTGGCGCTCCGGTACCGGTAGCAGAGAAAACAGTCTATGACTTGGGTGACTGGAGTCTCTGATGATTTTATGGGCTTTCCTCTGACACCACCTGTTATATAGGTCCTGGATGGCAGGAAGCTTGGCCCCAGTGATGTACTGGGCCGTACGCACTACCCTCTGTAGCGCCTTACGGTCAGATGCTGAACAGTTGCCATACCAGGCGGCGATGCAACCTGTCAGGATGCACTCGATGGTGCAGCTGTAGAAATTTTTGAGGATCTGGGGACCCATGCCAAATCTTTTCAGTCTCCTGAGGGGGGAAATGTTTGATCGTGCCTTCTTCACGACTATCTTGGTGTGTTTGGACCATGATAGTTTGTTGGTGATGTGGACACCAAGGAACTTGAAACTCTCGACCCGCTCCACTACAGCCCCGTCAATGGGGGCCTTTTCAGCCTTCCTTTTCCTGTAGTCCAGCTGCGTGTGAGCTGAAACTATTCCTTTTGAAAAAAAATGTTACGGAACATTTAACATCTAATAGTCAAATCATAGAATAAAAGCAGGTGAGCTGGTTCTACTCTTTTTGGAAATGTTCTGGTGTTTTGTGTTGGAAAACTGAGCGGGTTGAGCATAGCACGTCAACACTGTTACCCATAAATGTAATGAATAGTCAGGGAGAAAAAGGTGTAGATTCACGTGCAGAGCGCAGCAGGTGTTTATTTCGCCTTCGCAGAAGTCCGGAATCCTGGTCACAGGCAGGCAATGGTCATACACAGGTAGGCAAACAGGCAGGTGAATCAAAACTAGGACTGAAGGCTATAACTGGTTCTCACAAACGAGCTAGGAAAAGGCTTAGTAGAGTCGAAACAAACAATACCTCACAAAGGCACAAACAGAATGAACTGAACTAAATAAGAGCTGATGAGACCAGGTGAGTAACTAACACAGGTGAAATCAATGAACAAAAATGAAAGACAGGGCTACGTTCAAGAACACAACGAAACAGAACACAAGGCTGACTAAGAAAATAAATACAGAACCTTAACAATAAATAGACAAGCTAGAAATGTTTTAACAATTTATTTTTCTTGTGAAACTTGCATTCAATTGCCACTCCCTGTTACACACAACAAACTTTATTCCTGGACTTCCGGAGTTTTTCTTTGCAGTGACACACCTGGATCTATGTATCATGGAATCATAGCTATTTTGATATTAATGACGATTTCTTACCTAAAATTGCCTCATCATATCATCATGTTGGAATTAAGCCTTCAAAGTATAGCCTAAGGTGCTATACTAAGGTTAAAAAGGCACCTTAGGGTTCACACTGTGTTCTCTACGGGATGAGCAGTTGTCAGCCTCCTTCCTTAACACCAACCCATTGCTCTAATGACCAGTCCTGAACCAACCGACTGACAATTCAATCCAGTCTTGTCTAAATCTACTGAATGAAGCTTACTGAGAAACGCTTCAGAATGCACTGAGTGCCTCATCGGCCTTGACTTTCAATGAGACTCAGACGTTAGCCGCTGCAAAGAGAGGGTGGAAAAACACTATGCATCTTCATCTTTGTCAGCATACTGGGAGTGTAGCTCATAGGAAATCTATAAAAGGCACACCGTCGTACTCTGGAAAAACTAAATTAGGTTTGGAGTCTGGGCACTGGAATCAAAATTAATTTGGGTCGATGTTCTGGCTTCCCATCATTACCTTAGGCAGGACTCATTAAGTAAAGGAATGGCTGCTCTCAGCTCATCATGTGTACAGTATATCTAGAATAAACTGATCCAGTGCTTACCGGTTGCTGTATGGCTCCTGCTGATGTCTCTATCAGTCTGTCTCACAGGTCTATTGGAGGGACCCACAGTGCTGGATATTTCTCAAATTGTGGTTTCTTCAGAGTTACTCTCAGGAGCTAAAAGCAAGGTAATCACCCCACTTTAGTGACAAGACATTTTCTCATTCTAATAATCGATAATTTGCTTGTTTGTTTTCCGAGGCGATATATCCTCAAAATGAGTCACGCTCTATAATATGTCAACACACACTCTTCCCCTGGGTGCAACAGAGACGGGGAGTTTCTGTGTGTGTGTGGTGGGGGATGCACCTTTGAATTCTTTGTGTGTCACACAAACACCAGAGGCAGTGGAGGGTTTCGAATAATAAGCCAGTTGGTGGCCTGAAAACAAGCTCCAGTGGGACTTGTTGTTTTGCTCTAATTATTCTCTATGTATCTCTGTATCTTTCAAGAAAAAGTCTGACTTTCCTTACACTGGAGAGATTTGAGCCTCTTAATTAAATCATTATGAATCTATTGAATGAATTTCCAAGTCTGATATGGATTTGTTTTTCCAAAGGAAACCTGATAAAGTTAGTTGAACTGATATAATAACCCATACTACTGAAAACTAAACCTGACAATGCAACAGCTTACTGTCCCCAAGGCTTATCTTTGGAGTGGAACAGCTTGCCTTTGGAAAGAAGAGGTTCCTTTTTACAAAAGAACAGCTTGTGTTTACTTCTAATAAGCCCACAATCAAATATTTCCTCTTTGCAACAGTCACTGGAAACGTTATGCCATTTATATTTTAATGTATTGACAATTCAGTGATCTCCAATAATATTTCTCTGCAATAACTTTTCTTGCTGGCTCTCGCATTATTGGGTTAGATAGCTTCCATGCTTCGCTTCTTTGTCATTTCTGTTAGATATCATCAATTCTGATATGAGAGGTGGGTAGGTGTTGAGATAGATTCCCAGCCTTGAAATGAAGCCCGGTAAGCCAGCCTTTGTAGCGAAGATTCATGATTTTCCAAAATCAATCTGCTTGAGTCTTCCCGCAGGACTAAAATCTAGTTATCTATGGATGAGAGATACCCAAGGTTGTAATGTAAGGGCTATTCTGCCACCTCTCTACCATTTTTCATAAATACATTTTTGAACAGTTTTGGAATGCATCCATTTTGAGCATTACAATCCTATAATCACAGGTTTGAATTGTACTATCTTCATTCTGCTTTTACATGAACAATACGATTCATTTGATTTCCAATATGAATAATTTGCCCATGGAAAGATGTCTGACTTGTAGATGATGATTATCATTGGCTGTAAGGAAGTACATACTTTATGTCCCCGTTGTTTGATGCATGACATTACAATAAGTAAATTGGACTCAAAACATAAAAGATGATGACAACATCAGGCACTCAAACTCTACTGTTAGATAACCTACAATAGATGCATGTGTCAACTGACAAGGGCTAAATACAGCATCTGTATTAATAAAGTTTTTAAATATTTTTTATATACATTTTATTTGGACATATAAAGAAATACAAATTACAAATTGAACAGATACATCCTTTTATCCCCCTATACTTATTGAACCACCTCCCACTCTTTAACAACAAAAGCGGCATACATACAAAAATAAAATACATGGAAATTCTAATATATAAATATACATATGCACACAAGTACACATACACATATACATAACAAAATCACAACATGCTATCCCTTCCTTCCCACACCCTCCCGTATCCCGTTGGCCAAAATTCTTACTCCTGATCAATAGAAGGCAACTGTTCAAAAAAGGAAATGAAAGGCTGCCATCTCAAGAAAAAGTTATCAGTACATCCTCTCAGAGTGTATTTTTTTTCTAAGTGTAGAAAAGACAGTATACCAGTATACTTTGAAGGACACAAGGACAGTGGGGCACAAGCAAGAGCAGAAAGGGAGGATGATTGGCAGGAGTTCGCCTCTAATGAGCACCAGTTGGTACCTGGAGCCTTACACCAGACCGTAATCTTTTGAATATTAGCTGCCCAATAGTAAAGCTGTAAATTTGCCAATCCTCCATCTTGTCTCCTTCTTTGAAGTATTGCTCTACGTATCCTAGGTGATTTGCCTGCCCAGATAAAATTACTGATGAGCCTATCCAACTTGGTAAAAAATGATTCCAGCAGAAAGATCGGAAGACATTGAAAAAGGTGTAGAAACCTAGGTAAAATGTTCATTTTAACAGATTGGATTCTGCCAGCTAATGAGAGAGGCAGACTATCCCAACATTGTAAGTCTGCTTTAACTCGTGTGACTAGACTTGCACAGTTAGTTTTATGAAGGGCAGCCAGAGAATGTGTTATATTCACACCCAAACAGGAAAAACCAGAGGGAGACAGACGAAAAGTCAGGGCTCCAAGGGGAATTTGCTTTGTAGCAGGGTTGATCGGAAAACATTCACTTTTCTGGATGTTCAATTTGTAACCTGAGAATCATCCAAACGTGTTTAAAATATGCATTAGGTTATCGACAGAGTTCACAGGGTTAGTGATATATACTAGTAGATCATCTGCATACAGCGACATACAGCTCTTCACCAGCTCGGTGGATTCCAGTGAATGATGGTGATCATTTTAAGGCCAAGGAAAGCTGTTCTATCGCAAGAGCAAAAAGGAGCTGGGACACAGGGCACCCTTGAGGCGTTACTCTGGAGAGGGGAAAGTATTTTGAATGTTGAGAGTTGGTGTGTACTCTGAAATTGGACCCAAAACCAAATCTTCACAAAATCTTAAATAAATAATCCCACTCCACCTGGTCGAAAGCCTTCTTCGCATCAAGAGAAACAACAATTTCAGGGTCTGGAGAGATAGAAGGAGAGAGTATAATGTTCAAAAGCCGACGTACATTGGAAAACAGTTGTCGCCCTTTGATGAAACCTGTTTGATCATCAGACATGACATCCTGAATGCTGGGTTCCAACCGGCATGCTAGAACCTTAGCTAATAATTTAACATCAGCGGTCAAAAGTGAAATTGGCCGATATCCACCACATTCCGCCGGATCTTTATCTTTCTTAAGTATAAGTGAGATAGAGGCTTGGGTTAGCGTCGGGGGGGGGGGGGGGGGGGGGAGAGCCCTGTGATAACGAGTCGGTGAACATATCTTATAGCAATGGGGCAAGTTGATCTGAGAATTTGTTATAAAAATTGATGGGGAAGTCATCAGGGCCTGGGGCCTTGCCACTTTGCATTGACTTTAGACACTTTGTTATCTCATCAAGTTGCAGAGGGTTGTCCAGAACTTTACTCATTTCCATATCAATGGATGGGATATCCAAGTTATCTAAAAAGTCATCCATAGCCGTATTATCTGATGGGGGTTCGGATTTGTAGATGTTAGAATAAAATGACACAAAAGTTGAATTAATATTAGAGGGATCACTTGTAAGATTACAGGAGGAGTCATATACCTGAGAGATGTATACCAATGCGGCTGGCCTCGTCACCATATTCACAGTACGTCCCCTTTGTTCGCTGCAACAGAAACTCTGCTTTATCAGTGGAAAGCAGATCAAATTGAGTTTGAAGTTTCAGCCTCTTTCCGTATAATTCAGGGGATGGTAAAGTTTAATATTGGCGGTAATTTGCCAGGATTGAGTCCAACAGTTCCTGATGTTTCTTTGTTTGACATAATGAGCATTATTATATTACTATATTATTATATTATTTCCCTGTATTACAGGGAAATTATCTTTCCCTGTAATACAGCTTTGAAAGTCTCCTAAGAAAGGAATTTTGTCTGACCACTGAAAACGTCATAATATGGATGCCATAACAAAAACAAAGAATAACTTGAACAAAACAAAGTTCTACACACCAAACCAAATAACTGCTTTGAATTTGTTTTCCAGCAGCCTGAAGCTGTATTTTATTTTTCAAATCAATGGGTGAGAAAATACAGCACATCAAAGGGTGTACACATAAACCTTTTCAAATCTACATTAGGTTGACCTGTCAATGTGTATAGAGAGTCTCTGTGTGAATGAGTCAGGGGGAAAAGCAATTGAGCCATATGGGACAAACATATGCGTAGATAAGAGGGTTGGAGTGGGCACTATTTAAATGTGTTGTATGAGCATGTCTTTTCATTGTCATTTCAACGCAATGTGCTCTTTTTTGAGCTGTTGTTTCTGAGAAATGTACATTCAGTTTGGAAAGAGTGAGAGTGGAATGGAAAACAGAGAGGGATAGAACTGAGAGGGGTAGAGAGAGAGAATTAATGAAGGTGGAATCTGGGAGAGATTGAACGAGAGAGGCAGCAAGAGAGAGAGAGAGATGAAGAAAATAATGAAAGGGGAAACGGAGACTCAAAACGGCGAGATGGAGAGAGAAAGAGTCAGAGAGAGTGAGATAAGTCGTAGGAAAAAGTGAGGATTCGCAGAAAGCTAATGAGCATACCAAGGGGCACATTAGTTATTTATTTCCCAAGCTTGTTTCGTTAAGAGAAGGGCACAGCAATTAGCTTTGAGGAGTTGACATCCCCGGCACCCTTGTGCTTTGGCTGCAAGGCAACACGAGATCACCCTGTCTGAAATGCTAAACAACCTGTAGCAGGAGCCTTGCTCGAGGGGGAAGAAAAAGAGCATTGTGCACGATGGGGAAGAAAAACAGCATTGCACTCGTGACCTAAAGTGACATCTCTAAAGCAGAGCGGCCAGCTGGGCTTCCATCATGCAGAATAGAGGAGAGGAGAGAGGCTGGTTTCTAATTCAGACGTGACGGAGAGAAAAGGCCGTGTGGACCTGGGGACTTTACGAGAGGTACCCATGCATATGCAACAGGAAATAAAGTTGTTGTTTTTCCCTTATTCCGAATGTTTTCTTTACTCTAAGGACCTAACATTCAACCTCTGGATAGGGGTTTGGGTGGGAGGAGGTGGTCTGTTTTTCACACAAGAGTTGTTTTGGATTTGACTTTGTGATTTCTAAGACAAGGAACATACTATATTGGGAGTGTTATGCAACCTGTTGGGGATTTTGAGGGGGATCATGTCGCACCTGAGATGCACCTGGAACCAGAAGCAGAATGAGTCCATTCACATACACACACGCATACATACATACACACACACACACATACACACACGCATACATACCCACACACACACACCTCCATCCACACACACTCACCAGCACAGAGCATATAGCCACTGACTCACACATATCTATGAAACAGATCAAAGCAAACACCCCTAATAGCCTGATATCTAAACCAGCAGTTCCTATTTTTCCTATTCACACACCCTTAGATCTCCTGTGCTCCAACCAAACAACAATGGATAGTCAGACTCTGTTGTAATGTCAATCCGCCACCATGCTAATTGGACCCGAGTCATTCCAATCAGGGGAACAAAACAGAGATGCCCGTGGACTGGAGGTGGGTGGTAATGAGATGGGCTTTGTATGTGGCGAAGAAAGGCTGATTGAAATTATACCCCAGTGACAGGCCATGCAATAAACATGCTGAAGCAAACTTTAATAAGCACATTGCCCTCTAAGAACCTTCCCCTTGACTTTGATACAGATATCTTAATGTGGAATTGTACTATGTACAGTTGAAGTCGGAAGTTTACATGCACCTTAGCGAAATACATTTAAACTCAGTTTTTCACAATTTCTGACATTTAATTCTAGTAAAAATTCCCTGTCTTAGGACAGTTAGGATCACCACTTTATTATATCCGGTACTGCTCTGGCGTTCCGCCAGCGGAACTCCTCCCACATTCCACTGAAAAGGCAGAGCGCGAAATTCAAAATATATATTTTTGAAATATTTAACTTTCCCACATTAACAAGTCCAATACAGCAACTGACAGGTACACATCTTGTGAATCCAGCCAACATGTCCGATTTTTTAAATGTTTTACAGCGAAAACAGCACATATATTTATGTTAGCTCACCACCAAATACAAAAAAGGACAGACATTTTTCACAGCACAGGTAGCATGCACAAAGCCAACCTAACTAACCAAGAACCAACCAAACTAACCAACAAACAACTTCATCAGATGACAGTCTTATAACATGTTATTCAATAAATCTATGTTTTGTTTGAAAAATTTGCATATTTCAGGTTTAACCTCTACAGAGTACCTAACCCGGATCCGGGAGCACCCCCCACCCCCCCCACACTGATTAGCATCGCTAGCATAGCGTCACAATTAAATAGTAGCATCTAAATATCATTAAATCACAAGTCCAAGACACCCAATGAAAGACACAGATCTTGTGAATAAAACCACCATTTCAGATTTTTTAAATGTTTTACAGGGAAGACACAATATGTAAATCTATTAGCTAAACACGTTAGCAAAAGACACCATTTTCTTACTCCAACAGTTTCTTACTCCATCAGGTGCTATCACCAATTCGGCTAAACTAAGATATTGATAGCCACTAACCAACAAACAAATTCATAAGATGACAGTCTGATAACATATTTATGGTATAGCATAGTTTTTTTTTTTTAAATGTGCATTTTTCAGGTATAAATCACAGTTCTACATTGCAGCTGCAATCTGATATAGTGCTGATGCAGCTAGAACAATTACAGAGACCAACGTTATATAACTAATTACTTGTCTTAAAACATTTCAGAAAAAATACACAGCGTACAGACATTGAAAGCCCAACATCTGGTGAATCCAAACAATATTTCAGATTTTTTAAATGTTTTATAGCGAAAACAAAATGTAGCGCTAAATTAGCATAACCAGGCCAGCCAGAACCAGCTGGACGCGCCCGACCAGTTCACATGCACGACAGATATATGAAATAACATCGTAAATTGGGTCTTACTATTGCTGATCTTTCATCAGAATGTTGATCAAGGTGTCCTTAGTCCTGATGAGTCGTTCAATCCATTCACAATGGCAACTTCCCCTCTTCATTTAGCCTGGGTACTGGTCGACTGGCACGGTCCCTGTCCAAAGTTAAAAAACTCAAAGAACGGAACACGGCAAAACTCCCGAAAAAATTCTAATAATCTGATTAAACTATATTGAAAAAACATACATTACGGTGATATGGTCACATGTATCAAACAAACTTCGAGACGGAGATAGTTTTCATCCGTAACGTCAGCATAACAAAAGACAATGGCACCTCTAAAACGCGCGTTTCAGAAAACCGGAAGTTGTCGGTCACGCTAAAGAAATAGGTCTTATTTCACGTCAGTACAAGATAAACAAAAAATTTCTCCTCTGACAACTTCCTGACACCCAGAGGAAGACGAATGACGTGTGTTTCGGGTCATAGGTGGCATGACCATATATAGGCAGAGCGTTGAAGCGAGCATACACATCTTGCAATCTTCTTCTGGCTCAGGGAAAGTGCTGTGAAATGACCTGTGTTTCACTCAGAGACAAAATTGGAACGGTTTTAGAAACCATAGCTTGTTTTCTATCCAATGGTATATGGTTATATGCATATAGTAACAGCAATAATTGAATAAGAGGCAGTTTAATCTGTAGAGGCAATTATGCTAATGCGAAACAGCACCCCCTGTATTCTCAAGAAGATAACTCATCGTTTACATTGCAGCTACAATCAGAAATTGCACCGAAAGCAGACAGAATAATTACAGACACCAACGCCAAATACCTAAATACTCATCATAAAACATTTCTGAAAAGTACATAGTGTACAGCAAATGAAAGACAGGCATCTTGTGATTCCAGCCAATATTTCCGATTTATTAAGTGTTTTACAGCGAAAACACAATATAGCGTTATATTAGCTTACCACAATAGCCAGAAACACAAGCCCTTCCCCAGTAGCAAAAGTTATCGATCGTATCAAACTAGTAAAAGATATATAATCTTTGACTAACCTTGATAAGGTTCATCAGATGACAGTCCTATACCATCAGGTTATACATACACTTTTGTTTTGTTCGAAAATGTGCATATTTAGAGCTGAAATCAGTGGTTATACATTCTGCTAACGTAGCTACTTTATCCCACAAGAGTTTTTTCTGACACTTTTTCTGACACACATATTCTGACCAAATAGCTATTCATAAACATAACTAAAAAATACATGAAATCGCCGTGTTAGAATTCTAAAAAATAACTTCATTACGACATCAAGTTTCGGTATAGCTAGAGAGTACCCAAAAGCTGGGCGCCAACGACTAGTTCACATGTACGACAGATATATGAAATAGCATCATAAAATGTTTCCTACTTTTGCTGATCTTCCATCAGAATGTTGGACAAGGTGTCCTTTGTCAAGAACAATCGTTGTTTGGATTTAGAACGTCCATTTTCCCTCTTGAATTAGCAAGCACACTAGCCAAGTGGCGCGAATCTCTCCATGTCAACAAACGGAAGAGAACGGAACACGGCAAAACTCCCGAAAAAATTTCAATAATCTGATTAAACTATATTGAAAAAACATACTTTACGATGATATGGTCACATGTATCAAATAAAATCAAAGCCGGAGATATTAGTCGCCTATAACGGCAGCTAAACAGAAGGCAAATCCAAGTCCCTCTTCGCGCTCTCCAGAAAACAAGAAATGGGGGACAAGTCATACAAAGAGCTTGTATTCCACTTCAGACCAAGATAAACACTAAATTTCTTCTCTCACCGCCTCTTGACATCCAGGGGAAGGTCTATGAAGTGCACGTATACTAATACGTATCTTGCCCATTTATAGGCAGGAAGTAGAACAGAGCCTCGATTTCAGACTTTCCACTTCCTGGTCAGGAAGTTTGTGCCAAATGAGTTCTGTTTGACTCACAGATATAATTCAAACGGTTTTAGAAACTAGAGAGTGTTTTCTATCCAATAATAATAATAATATGCATATTGTACGAGCAATAATTGAGTACGAGGCCGTTTAAATTGGGCACATTTTTCCCCCAAAGTGAAAACAGCGCCCTCTGTCCTCAACAGGTTAAGAATGTCAAATGTCAGAATAATAGTAGAGAGAATGATTTATTATAAGCTTTTATTTCTTTCATCACATTCCCAGTGAGTCAGAAGTTTACATACACTCAATTAGTATTTGGTAGCATTGCCTTTAAATTGTTTAACTTGGGTCAAATGTTTTGGGTAGCCTTCCACAAGCTTCCCACAATAAATTGGGTGAATTTTGGCCCATTCCTCCTGACAGAGCTGGTGTAACTGAGTTAGGTTTGTAGGCCTCCTTGCTCAAACACGCTTTTTCAGTTCTGCCCACAGATTTTGTATAAGATTGAGGTCAGGCCTTTGTGATGGCCACTCCAATACCTTGACTTTAATGTCCTTAAGACATTTTGTCACAACTTTGGAAGTATGCTTGGCGTCAATGTCCATTTGGAAGACCCAATAACTTCCTGACTTATGTCTTGAGATGTTGCTCCAATATATCCACTTAATTTTCCTACCTCATGATGCCATCTATTTTGTGAAGTGCACCAGTCCCTCTTACAGCAAAGCACCCCCATAACATGATGCTGCCACCCCTGTGCTTCACGGCAAGCCTCCCCCTTTTTCCTCCAAACATAACAATGGTCATTATGGCCAAACAGTTGTATTTTTGTTTCATCAGACCAGAGGACATTTCTCCAAAAAGTATGCGCTTTGTCCCCATGTGCAGTTGCAATCCGTAGTCTGGCTTTTTTATTGCAGTTTTGGAGCAGTGGCTTCTTCCTTGCTGAGCGGCCTTTCAGGTTATGTCGATATTGGACTCGTTTTACTGTGGATATAGACACTTTTGTACCTGTTTCCTCCAGCATCTTCACAAGGTCCTTTGCTGTTGTTCTGGGATTGATTTGAACTTTTCGCACCAAAGTATGTTCATCTCTAGGAGACAGAAAGCGTCTCCTTCCTGAGCGGTATGACGGCTGCGTGGGCCCATGGTGTTTGTGCTTGCGTACTATTGTTTGTACAGATGAACGTGATAGCTTCAGGCATTTGGAAATTGCTTCCAAGGATGAATCAGACTTGTGGAGGTCTACAATATTTTTCTGAGGTCTTGGCTGATTTATTTTGATTTTCAAAAGATGTCAAGCAAAGAGGCACTGATTTTGAAGGTAGGCCTTGAAACACATCCACAGGTACATCTCCAATTGACTCAAAATATGTCAATTAGCCGATCAGAAGCTTCTAAAGCCATGACATAATTTTCTGGAATTTTCCAAGCTGTTGGGCACGTGAGACGGTAGCGTCCCACCTCTTCAACAGCCAGTGAAACTGCTGAAATTCAAATACAGAAATTATCATTATAAAAATTCAGAAAACAAAACATATTTTACATACGTTTGAAGATGAACCTCTAGTGAATCCAACCACAGTGTCAGATTCTAAAAAATGCTTTACGGCGAAAGCATACCTTACGATTATTTGAGAACATAGCCCACTAGACAAATCATTACAAACAGTAGACAGCCAAGTAGAACAGTTATACATGTCAGAAATAGATATAAAATTAATCCCTTACCTTTGATGATCTTCATATGGTTGCACTCAGCAGACATTCATTTACTCAATAAATGTTCCTTTTGTTCGATAAAGTCTCATTATATCCAAAAACCTCCGTTTTGATCGCGCGTTTTCTTCAGTAATCCACAGGCTCAAACGCAGTCAAAACAGGAAGACAAGAAAATCCAAATTGTATCCGTAAATTTCATAGAAACATGTCAATCGATGTTTATATTCAAACCTCAGGTTGTTTTTAGCCTAAATAATCAATATTTCAACCGGACAATAACGTCGTCAATTAAAAGGTAAACAAGAAACGCATTCTCTCGGTCGGGCGCATGAAAAAGCTCTGTGACACTTTAGGGTCCACTCATTCAGACTGCTCTTACTTCTTCATTTTTCAGAATACAAGCCTAAAACAATTTCGAAAGACTGTTGACATCTAGTGGAAGGCATAGAAACTGCAATTTGAGTCCTAAGTCAATGGATACTGTAATGGCATTGAATAGAAAACTACAAAACCAAAAAGAAAACTATTTCCTGAATGGATTTTTCTCAGGTTTTCAGCCTGCCAAATCAGTTCTGTTATACTCACATACACTATTTTAACAGTTTGAGACTTTAGAGGGTTTTCTATCCAAATCCACCAGTTATATGCATATCATATCTTCTGGGCCCGAGAAGCAGGCAGTTTAATTTGGGCATGCATTTCATCCAAAATTCCGAATGCTGCCCCCTACCCTAGTGAAGTTAAAGGCATTGTCAACTTAGTGTATGTAAACTTCTGACCCACTGGAATTGTGATACAGTGAATTATAAGTGAAATAATCTGTCCGTAAACAATTGTTGGAAAAATTATTGTGTCATGCACAAAGTAGATGCCGTAGCCGACTTGCCAAAACTATAGTTTGTTAACAAGAAATTTGTAGAGTGGTTGAAAAACTCCAACCTCCAACCTAAGTGTATGTAAACTTCCGACTTCAACTGTACGTATATATAGTGTGTGTAGTAGAAATATGGTAGTTACTTCCAATAATGCAAGCTGGTTGAGTGCAGGATATTGAATATGTTGACAATGAAATGTCATACTGTGTTTGTTTGCTGGTGTGTGTGTGTGTGTGTGTGTGTGTGTGTGTGTGTGTGTGTGTGTGTGTGTGTGTGTGTGTGTGTGTGTGTGTGTGTGTGTGTGTGTGTGTGTGTGTGTGTGTGTGTGTGTGTGTGTGTTTGTGTATCAGTGTGTGCCTGTGTCAGTGTGTGCCTGTGTCAGTGTGTATATGCTTGACACGTATGTATTCATGCATGCACACTATAAAGGTGCACAACACAGATTAACATATGAGAAAGTTCCACACACCTGTCCACGTCCTGTTTGTCAGACTGCAGACAACAGCAATTCTCATTGGCTTTATCAGTGACTGGTATGGCTGTATCAGGCTGCCAGACAGTTTTGCACATATGCTCAATCTGCTTTGTACCATGTGTGTGTGTGTGTGTGTGTGTGTGTGTGTATGTATGTATGTATGTATGTATGTATGTGTGTGTGTGTGTGTGTGTGTGTGTGTGTATGTATGTATGTATGTATGTATGTGTGTGTGTGTGTGTGTGTGTGTGTGTGTGTGTGTGTGTGTGTGTGTGTGTGTGTGTGTGTGTCAGAGGAGGCTGGTGGGAGGAGCTATAGGAGGATGGCTCATTGTAATGGCTGGAATGGAATAAATGTAACAGTATAAACATGGAAACCGTATTTGACTCCATTCCGAAAATTCCATTCCAGCCAATACAATCCTCTTATAGCTCCTCCCACCAGCCTCATCTGGTGTGTGTGTGCACGCGTGACTGTGCGTGTGTGTGTGTGTGTGTGTGTTTGCTATCACAGTCATCACACACAGTACCATTTCAATTCCTCAGGTTAAGGCCATAGGCATGCAGCTCTGCTCCCTTTTATGACAGTGATTGTCTACACTGCATGCATACATTTGCATGCTCTGAATGTCTACATATGAGTGAGCTGTACACAGATACTCTCTAGCCCCACTGCTTTTGTTTATGAGGCATTAAGGATTGGTAACCTAAAGTGTAATTGCATTGTACATGTATAGTGCATTGTTGACAGTGTGCTAATTACTTAGTGTACGTGTACACCATTGTACGCCATTCATTTCCTATGCATCATCCCGAGTTAACTATAGGCACAAGGGCTGTAATTTATGTCAATTACTACAGCATAATACAATGTGAAGGGCAGGGAGGTTGAGAGAGAGAGGTTTAAATCATTGCATTGGTCCCTCTGTTGTCATAATTACCTCAGCAGGTTAAAGGAGACGGAGAGAAGGGTGAGGGGGAGAGAGAGGGAGAGAGAGAATGGCAGAGGGTGAGAGAGGAAAGAGAGAGGGGACACTCAACAGAGTGACAACCCTCACCACCTCCTCCCCCTCCTCCTCCTCCTCTTGCTGAGCTCATGTCTAATGGCTGGCGGTTACAGGTCTTGGCCCTCCTGGGCATCCACTGCTCTGCCTGATTGTTTTCTCCTTTTGTTCAGTGATGCCTGGGATGACACGCCATCAACCACCAACAGATTTACCACTCACCTCCGCTAAAAACAAATACCCCAAGGGGGAATGAGAGCGGGAGGATGAGAGGAGGAGGATAACGGTAGACAGGACAAACCAAATTAAAGAATAGCAGGATTTTCCCCTCGGCGACCCACTTTATATGCAAATACCATAGCCCTGACTCAGGGAGCGAGAGAGGAGAGAGAGAGGAGAGAGAGGGATGGAAAGAGGGGGGCATGCTGATGTGTTAAGCGGGCGTTTTATCGCCTTGGGCCTTCTGTAGCTGTTGGGAACACATTAAAATGACTGAAAAGAATATCCTCTCTCCTCCTGTTATTGTTTGTTTGAATGGCGCCCGTGACATGTGTGTGTCTGTGTGTGTGTGTGTAGAGACCGACAACGAAAGAGGCTCCCACGACGTCTCTCTTTCGCCTCCACATCCGCCTGGATGCGCTTTTCTCTGTCTTGTTTTTGAAATAATCATCTGTAGGGAGAAATAATTACAAAAAGTTGCTCCGAAAGAGAGGAGAGCAGAGGAGAGAGTGTTGAGAGTACTCCATGGTCTCCATGAATCTCTGTTAATGTATAGTTTTATACAAGACACATACATGTGTCGTAATAGCATAACATTCGATATTATCAAGCATTGAAGTTGCATACTGGTTACCTGTATAGTTTCCCAGGAATTGTACCATATAATCTGGATGGGAGGGTTGGCTATATGGGAAGTTAGTCATCAAGCATACATTACGCACTGCTCATCTGTACTTCTTTGTATCTTAGAAACACGACTAATCATTTTCTGTCAGTATTTCAAAAAGACTGTATAATGTGACTAGTGGAAGGGCTCCAGTGGTAATTGAATGTAGTTACAGTTGAAAAAAGAGATGAGTCTATTTAGATACACCTCATTCTGTATGTTAATGTATTTTTCTGCTGTTGGCATGACATGAAAGATTCAAATGAAATTGTCCTCAAACCATCCTCTTATTGTGAAACACAGATTATTATTATCCTCTATGAATCAATTATGCACAAAGACTTTGGCAAATATACACAGTGGAGCATTAGCTTTGATGAGCCTGGCCACATAACAGCATTATTTACCACTGTAAATGTTTACACTTTTCTGTTTACCATCCAAAATACATCACTGGTTCTCTCTCTCTCTCTCTCTCTCTCTTTCTCTCTTCTCTTTCTCTTTCTCTCTTCTCTTTCTCTTTCTCTTTCTCTCTTCTCTTTCTCTCTTCTCTTTCTCTCTTCTCTTTCTCTCTTCTCTTTCTCTCTTCTCTTTCTCTCTTCTCTTTCTCTCTTCTCTCTGAAATGCTTTATTACCGGAGCATTACAAAGCCTTTTACCACAATGTGTACATTTTCATTAAGCTGGTCGTTCTTCCCTTGTTAGAATGCATGGATGGCTCTAATTTAAGGGAAGAGGCACTGAACCTCTACAAATGTTCAATTTCAGTTCTTTGATGATGCCGCCCTCCAACCCCCTCCCTCTGTTTCCCCCCCATCACACGCTCAACTCCCTGAGGATAGCGTGAGGACAGAGAGAAAGAGAGAGAGAATAGAAGATCATTCAAAGCAAGACCCCACCAAAACCCTGAAAAGTGCATGCAAACCCCAGCTACAGAGCATGAGGGTAAAAATGCTTACATTTGTATAAATTATTATTTTTAAAAGAGGCAAGGTCAAAAAGTGGTTACCGTTCATGTGGAGTGAATAATACCTCAAGGTAGCGTTTAGCTCGGTATGGAAATGTAGATCTGATCTTTTTTCAGTGAAGAATATATTATACTGTTTCGGCACATTGTCAAAACGTCACCCCTCCTGCCCC
This sequence comes from Salvelinus fontinalis, assembly GCF_029448725.1. NCBI lineage: Eukaryota > Metazoa > Chordata > Actinopteri > Salmoniformes > Salmonidae > Salvelinus > Salvelinus fontinalis. The sequence goes on from NC_074690.1 coordinate 12,178,252, forward strand.
CCTCTCTCTTGTCCTTTAAAAAAGCTACACCTGTCAAAAATGTGTCAAATTACCTCGCTTCTGTCATTTTTTTCTGCCATATCCAGTACTGATATCATTTTTCTGCATTGGAGATATAAGGGTGTTTCATGCATTTAAAAAAAAAAATGTTTTTAAATGAGTGTCTGCTGGTCTGCAGTGAGATGGTTCCCAAACCAACCAATTTATTATAGTGGTTTGTGATGCTCTTATCTCCAGTTCTCTTCTCCCAGCTATCTGCTCAGTCAAGAGGAACTAAGACCACACCCATGAGTTTCCCCTCAATCAACCAGATTTAGATGGCTTTTAAAATGACATGTTCAACAAACTCATACATATACACAAAATTCGTAGTCTTAGCTGGACCTAGTACTAGTTTGCCATTTCTCATAGTGTTTTATAGTCAAGTGCCTCAACTGCCAAAACACCTATCCATTGACAACAATCCACTGGTACACTACCGTTCAAAAGTTTGGGGTCAATTAGAAATGTCCTTGTTTTTGAAAGAAAAACAACTTTTTTTGTTCATTAAAATAACATAAAATTGATCAGAAATACAGTGTAGGCATTGTTAATGTTATAAATGACTTTTGTAGCTGGAAACGGCAGATTTTTTATGGAATATCTATATAGGTCGTACAGAGGCCCATTATCAGAAACCATCACTCCTGTGTTCCAATGGCACGTTGCGTTAGCTAATCCAAGTTTCTCATTTTTAAAGGCTAATTGATCATTAGAAAACCCTTTTGCAATTATGCTAGCACAAACTTGACACTAATGTACTTGTCCTCTTGCTCAGTTGTGCACCGGGGCCTCCCACTCCTCTTTCTATTCTGGTTAGGCCAGTTTGTTCTGTTCTGTGAAGGGAGTAGTACACAGCGTTGTACCAGATCTTCAGTTTCTTGGCAATTTCTCGCATGGAATAGCCTTCATTTTTCAGAACAAGAATAGACTGACGAGTTTCAGAAGACAGTTATTTGTTTCTGGCCATTTTGAGCCTGTAATCGAACCCACAAATGCTGATGCTCCAGATACTCAACTAGTCTAAAGAAGGGCAGTTTTAATAATATAATTGCAAAGGGGTTTTCTAATGGTCAATTAACCTTTTAAAATTAGAAACTTGGATTAGCTAACACAACGTGCCAATGGAACACAGGAGTGATGGTTGCTGATAATGGGCCTCTGTACTCTTATGTAGATATTCCATAAAAAATCTGCCGTTTCCAGCAACAATAATAATTTACAACATAAAAAAATTCTACACTGTATTTCTGATCAATTTGATGTTATTTTAATGGACAAAAAATGTGCTTTGCTTTCAAAAACAAGGGAATTTCTAAGTGACCCCAAACTTTTGAATGGTAGTGTATATCAATGGTAGAATACCAGACCACTGTTGGAACAGAACAGACCAGATGGTTGTTCAGCAGTTTGGTAACATGTGACCGTCAAAACACGTTCAAGATATATGGAACAGGACAGGTTTTTCGGGTTTGTTGAGGATTGGGCCAGTGTTGTAAAATTACTCCTTGTTCAAGATGAGGAAACGTTGAACCTCAGGCATTATCCATATCCATTTTATCAGCACTCATGGGGACTGTGTCATAATTCATTTATTCAGCATAAAAAGCACAAGAAGACACATTTCAACCTCATGTCTCAGTCAAAGTACATGCCTCTCTCTCTGCCCATCAGGGTTGGGGTTAAATCCATTTCAATTACAGTAAATTGAGGAAATACACTGAAATTCAAACTCTAATTCCAATTCTCTCAATGCTTTTCAGTTAGGAAAATTTGGAATTGGAATTTTGTTTGTATTCTTAATTGACTGGAATTGAAGTTGTATTAACCCCAACCCTGCTGCCCATGCTGTCTCTGTCACCCACTTGACCCGGAGCAGTGCTTTGGAATGTGCATCGTAGCCCTTTATGTCGAAAACATACAACCAGTGGACAGAAGCATATAGGAACTCTCACATTATGATCACTGATGATAAGCTTGACAACCCAAAGCCTTGAACTCAAGACACAAGAGCATCAACAGAGACATAATCTACACCTTGTGGTTTTTATTTCCTTCATCTCGTCCTGGTCAGCTGGCACTAGCAGTTTGGGGGTTTTGATTTCGCCCTCATAATCGTCCTCGTAAAGCGCTTGTCGGTCGTAGCGCCCGGCAGCTGTTCCGCGTATCGGAATTAGTTTGTGTGGGAACCAAATGACGGGGTAGGAACCCGACTCTCACTTTAACGTCATATTGGCTCTTAAAAGGCTTTGAGAAAGACACATAATGGAGATGGGAGGAGAGTTTGTCCTCTCTGTCTCAATGGAGGAGGAAACTCTTGTAGAAGTCCATTCAGCTAACCTCCATCTCCATTGTTTTATCTCACACAAATACTGGGAATGTAAAGAAGGAGTCTATGCTTATAGGCCTGTACAATAACATGACTTTGTATTGGCATTTTAGTTTTCTGCTACAACTGCAGTAGCAGTCTCAGATTTTGCATTGATTTTATTGTACTGTTCATACAGTCAAATAATGTTTCTTCCTGTCTCTCCCACATTGTTTGACAGTAATTACGTGCTGTATTCCCCAAGCCTCCCACTTTGCTTGGTCTCATTTCATTACAGCTCCAAATGATCAACATGTTTTGCTGCTAGATGCTCGATTGCCACAGTCTAATGAAAACGGGGTGGTCCTACCCATCGGGAAACGGTAATGTTACATTTAAACACAGATTAATCAAACGTAACACCCCAATTCATCATCACCATGACATCTGCAAAAACATCCCGTTCAAGTCCCGATCCTCATCCATTCCTTCCGATCCGATTGAGCTTTTCAAATTTCCCCCCAAAAATCCCCATACATGGATATATAATATGTATAGGGAAGTGGGCATTCATATGTTAATAGTGCCTGCGGCTGGGAGCGAGGAGTTAACCAAGCTTGACGGGGGCCAGTGTGACCGCCCCGAGGTGTCAGTGGGCCTGGAAAAACATTTATCATGTGACACGGCCCAGTTGAAGCCGGCGCGGGCTCCGTCTTAAGATGGAAGCCCCTTCACCCTGCACTTATAACTCTCCAAGAAGGTTTGAAAATATAGAAATTAGAGCTGAATTATAACAAATAACTTACTATTCCTCTTGTCTGAAAGGGTGAGCTATCTGGCCTCTGCCTCTATCGTGAGACCTGGGTGTTTGTGTGGATGCTATTTGCTATGTGTTTACAGGGCCGGCTCTAGACATAAGCGACATAAGTGGTCGCTTAGGGTCCCCGGCCGCTAAGGGGCCCCCAAACCAATTGTTATTATTATTGTTATTTATTTTTTAGGAACTCAGTCAGGGTCTCAACTATTGAGAGTAAGAATAATAGAATACACAAGGTGCAATTTTGACACTTGGATGTGTATCAGAATTTTTACTCCTGTCACGTCAGTAACTCAATTAGCCATGTACATTTTTAATGGGTGTGATCATTCTACAGTGGTCCCAGCAGCATAGCTCAAACCGGTGTGATTAGAAAACTTAATTAGAATGTCTAGTTACGATTGACGCAACAGTCAGCGTTTGAGCTGACCACTGTTTTTTTTGCACAAACACAGTCTTTACAACGTTATGTTCTCATTGTTAATAGTTCATTTTTTTCAACAGTATAACACGATTCTCATCCAAATTGGAAAATGTAGGCTACCTTAGCGCTCTCTTTCCTCAGTTAGCGGTAGTACTAACACATGCTTTCATATTTAGCTAACTCTAGGCTGATAGAAACCATAATATGAATGAGCTAATAGCAATTACTACATACAATTCAACACAGTGATAGAAATAATTGAGTAAAACAGTTTCAAAAAGTCTAAAGTAATCCGACGGTGGGTAGAATTTGTGTCGCCGCCACGTTTGTTTTTCTGCGTCTACCAAAGATGAGAAGATGAGTTGGGTCTGTTTGCAGTATGCATGTTGAAGGAGGTGTGTCATCTACCATATATCACTTCTCATTATTCACTTCCAGAAGTTTACTCAAAAGATGAGTGAACCATCCCTTCACCTCGTTTTGTGATAACATCTTTGGTTTGTCAGACGTTTACGTGACACCCAGAATGCATTATATGATGTCAACAAACATGGTTCCACACATAGCTGGTAATTAACTTAGCATTACCTCATCATAATCAGTACAACCTTCAACCATGAAGTGCTTTGAGAGGCTAGTTAAGGATGATATCCCCTCCACCTTACCAAACACCGTTGACCCACTGCAATTTGCATACCACCCACGGATGCCGCTATCGCCATCACACTGCCCTTTCCCAACTGGACAAGAAGAATGCCTATATTAGAATGCTGTTCATTGACTACAGCTCAGCCTTCAACACCATATTGCACTCCAATCTCTAAGTTCAGGGCTCTGAGTCTGAACCTCGCCCTGTGTAACTGGGTCCTGGACTCCTGATGGGCCGACCCCAGGTGATGAAACTAGTCAACAAAACCTCAGCTACACTGATCCTCATTGCTGCATGGCCAAACACATCTCCAACTAAATCAAGTTGCAGACGAAACAACAATGATAGGCCTGATTGCCAACAGTGACTAGACAACCTACAGGGAGGAAGTGAGGGCCCTGGCGGAGTGTTACCAAGAAAATACAGGCTGGTCACAAGAAAGAGCCGTCAACACAGATTATCAGACACGCAACAAGAAGGTGTGATATCATTATTACTGAAACAGGACCCAAGTGGTATATATAAAGATCCAGTCCATTTAAAAAATTGGAGACCTCTTACACTTCAGTGTTGTGATGCAAAAATCCTAGCAAAATGCTTGGCTCATAGAATAAAAAAAGTTTTGTCAGATATTATTCATCCTAATCAGACAGGTTTTTTACATGGACGATACATTGGAGATAATATAAGGCAAGTACTGGAAACAATAGAACACTATGAAATATCGGGGACACCAGGCCTGGTTTTCATAGCTGATTTTGAAAAGGCTTTTGATAAAGTACGACTGGAGTTTATATATAAATGCCTAGAATATTTCAATTTTGGGGAATCTCTTATAAAATGGGTAACAATTATGTATAGTAACCCTAGGTGTAAAATAGTAAATAATGGCTACATCTCAGAAAGTTTTAAACTATCTAGAGGAGTAAAACAAGGTTGTCCACTATCGGCATATCTATTTATTATTGCCATCGAAATGTTAGCTGTTAAAATTAGATCAAACATTAATATTAAGGGATTAGAAATCCAGGGCCTAAAAACTAAGGTGTCATTGTACGCCGATGATTCATGTTTTCTTTTAAAACCACAACTAGAATCTCTCCACGGCCTCTTAGAGGATCTAGATACATTTGCTATCCTCTCTGGATTAAAACCAAATTATGATAAATGTACCATATTACGTATTGGATCACTAAAAAATACACATTTTACATTGCCATGTAGTTTACCAATTAAATGGTCTGACGGTGATGTGGACATACTCGGTATACAAATCCCAAAAGAAAGAAATGATCTCACTCCAATAAATTTTTATAGAAAGTTAGCAAAAATAGATAAGATCTTGCTACCATGGAAAGGAAAATACCTGTCTATTTGTGGGAAAATCACCCTGATTAACTCTTTAATCATATCACAGTTTACCTATTTGCTCATGGTTTTGCCTACACCTAGTGACCTGCTTTTTAAATTATATGAACAAAAAATATTCAATTTTATTTGGAACGGCAAGCCAGATAAAATTAAAAGGGCCTATTTATATAACGAATATGAATTCGGAGGGCAGAAATTATTAAATATTAAAGCATTAGACCTCTCACTAAAGGCATGAGTCATACAAAAGTTATACTTAAATCCAAACTGGTTCTCTAGTAGATTGGTACGAATGTCTCATCCTATGTTCAAGAAGGGCCTTTTTCCCTTTATTCAGATTACACCTGCTCACTTTCGGTTGCTTGAAAAGGAAATAATTTCCAAAATATCCTTATTTTTTAAACAAGCCTTAGAAAGTTGGTTGCAATTTCAGTTTAATCCACCTGAAAGGACGGAACAAATAGTACAACAAATCTTGTGGTTAAATTCAAATATAGTAATTGATCAAAAAACTGTATTTATCGAAGAAATGTTTAAAAAAGGTATAATTTTTGTGAATGATATCATAAATAGGACTGGTGGAGTAATGTCACACATGCAGCTAACACAGACATATGGAAATGTCTGCTCTACCCAAAATTACAACCAATTAATTGCAGCATTACCACAAAAATGGAAGAGGCAGGTGGAAGGGGATAAAAGTAAGGAACTTGTATGTCGGCCTTATATTAAAGAACATAAATGGTTAAAGAAAAGTGTGATAAATAAAAACATATACCAATTTCATTTAAGGATCAAAAAACTTACAGCTGTGCCATATAAATTGCAAAATAGTTGGGAAGAGATTTTCGATGTACCCATTCCATGGCACATGGTTTATGAATTGATACGCAAAACAACGCCGGATTCAAAACTTCGAATTTTTCAATTTAAATTACTGTACAAAATTCTTGCAACTAATAGAATGTTATATATATGGGGGATACAATCTTCTCAGCTCTGTAGATTCTGCTGTGAGGAGGCAGAGTCATTAGACCACTTATTTTGGTATTGTCCGCATGTAGCTCGTTTTTGGTCACAGGTCCAGGAATGGTTGAAGAATTGCAACATTTGCGTAGAACTAACGCTACAGATAGCAATACTGGGGGATTTGAAAAGCCATAGTCAATCAATCAATAATATAATAATTATTTTAGCAAAAATGTTTATTTTTAATTTACAATCCGTGGAAGCTATGAGAATAGGAAGATTCAAATCTTTTGTGAAGCATCACAGCACAGTTGAAAAATATATGGCAAATAAAAATCCGAAATGGATGATGTTGGAAGATAGATGGGAAAGGTTGAGTGGAGCTGAAGGGTGGGACTAATAACAAGATAAACAATGTAGGGCATACGGGATCTGTGAAATGTGTATAGGTGCGGAGCTATTGTGAAATAGCACAGTTACAAGTGGAAATCAAACTGGATGGACAACAGAAATAGAGGAAGGACTATGAACAAACAAGAGAGAACTATTATAAAGTAGACTGTGTCTGTAAAATGTGTATAAGATGTATAAATTGAAGGTAAAAACAGAAATGTTTATCAGTTTACTCCAATTGGGGGATCGGTGGTAGGGTTTGCAGGGAATAATAATAAAGGTATACTCTTTAAAAAAAAGTATGTATGTCTATGTAGGTATGTGTATGTATATATGTGTATATGTATGCATACGTGAATGGATATATATATTTACCCAAAAAAATATGGGGGGTTGGAAATGATGCAGACAATTACATTGGAAGCAACATTCTTTCCGCAATATTAATCTGATCCACCCCCCAAATAAAAAAAAATAAAAAATAAAAAAAAGAGCCGTCGACACCCCCCCCCCCCCCCCCCAAAAAAAAAACCAACAACATTGCATAGTGCTGTGCTTTAAACCTAATGGAAACACCACATTGTTTTTTATTATTTCATTTTAAGCCATAACCTTAACTTCTCTGGGATATGTGGGATGGTAGCGTCCCAGTTGGCCAAAAGCCAGAAAAAATGTAGCGCGCCAAATTCAAATATATTACTATAAAAATCAATCTTTCATGAAATCACACATGAAAGAAACCAAATTAAAGCTACACATGTTGTGAATCCAGCCAACCTGTCTGATTTCAAAAAGGATTTACGGCGAAAGCACACCAAACGATTATGTTAGCTCAGTACATAGCCACAGAAAAACACAGCCATTTTCCCAGCAAAAGATAATAGTCACAAAAAGCAGAAATAGAGAAAGAATTAATCACTAACCTTTGATGATCTTCATCAGATGACACTCATAGGACATCATGTTACACAATACATTTATGTTTTGTTCGATAATGTGCATATTTACATCCACAAATCTCGGTTTACATTGGCGCCATGTTCAGAAAAGCCTCCAAAATATCCGGAGAAATTGCAGAGAGCCACGTCAAATAACAGAAATACTCATCATAAACTTTGATGAAAGATACATGTTTTACATATAATTAAAGATACACTTGTTCTTAATGCAACCGCTGTGTCAGATTTAAAAAAAACTTTACGTAAAAAGCACACCATGCAATAATCTGAGACGGCGATCAAACATAACAAAATTTCTCCGCCATGTTGGAGTCAACAAAATTACATCATAAATATTCCCTTACCTTTGATCATCTTCATCAGAATGCACTCCCAGGAATCCTAGTTCCACAATAAATCGTTGTTTTGTTCGATAATGTCCATTACTTATGTCTAAGTAGCTACTTTTGCTAGCATGTTTAGTGCACATGTCCAAACGCTCGCGCAAATGCAGGCAAACTCGGACGAAAACTTCAAAAAGTTATATAACAGGTCGAATAAACTGGTCAAACTAAGTAGAAAATCAATCTTCAGGATGTTGTTATCATATATATCCAATAACGTTCCAACCAGAGCATTCCTTCATGTCTGTAGAAGTTATGGAACGCAAGGCGATATCATGAGGAAAGCGCGTGACCAGGAACTGGCAATCTGCCAGATCACTGACTCATTCCCCTCCCATCCGGCCCCACAACACAGCATAAGCTTCATTCTATGTTCTACAGACTGATGACATCTAGTGGAAGGCATAGGAAGTGCAAACAGATCCATATCTTACAGGGAATTGAATCGGCGATGAGTTGAACATTGACCAGTCTCAGAATTCTCACTTCCTGTTTGGATTTTTCCTAAGTTTTTTGCCTGCCATATGAGTTCTGTTATACTCACAGACATCATTCAAACAGTTTTAGAAACTTCAGCGTGTTTACTATCCAATAGTAATAATACTATGCATATATTAGCATCTGGGACAGAGTAGGAGGCAGTTCACTATAGGCACGCAATTCATCCAAAAGTGAAAATGCTGCCCCCTATCACAAAGAAGTTAACCACTTGGAATTAATACCTCAACTTAACCCTTTGAGTTGTTTTGGTTTTAACCCTGTAACCACGCAGAATTAACCCAGCAACCATGCGGAATTAATGGGTCAAAAATCGACTTTCATCCAATTACGGCAAAATAAACTAAGGAGCTGATTGTGGACTTCAGGAGACAGCAGAGAGAACACGCCCTCATCCACATCAACGGGGCCACAGTGGAGAGGGTGAAAAGCTTCAAGTTCCTCGGCGTGCACATCACTGACAACCTGAAATGGTCCATCCACACAGACAGCGTGGTGAAGAAGGCGCAACAGCTCTTCCTTATACTCAGGATAATGAAGAAATTTGTCTTGGTCCCCCAAGCTATGGCCTGTTCACCCGCTATCATCCAGAAGGCGAAGACAGTACAGGTGCATCAAAGCTGGAACCGAGAGTCTGAAACACAGCTTCTATTTCCAGGCCATCAGATTTTTAATCACCACTAGCCAGCCCTGTCATTTTTACTAACTGGCTACCACCCGGTACTCTACCCTGTACCTTTTAGACTGCTGCCCTATGTACAGAGTTGTTGAAAACTGGTCACTTTAATAATGTTTACATACTGTTTTACCAACTTTATATGTACAGTTGAAGTCGGAAGTTTACAGACACTTAGGTTGGAGTCATTAAAACTCGTTTTTAAACCACTCCACAAATTGTTTTGGCAATTCGGTTAGGACATCTACTTTGTGCATGAAACAATAATTTTTCCAACAATTGTTTACAGATAGATTATTTCACTTATAACTCACTGTATCACAATTCCAGTGGGTCAGAAGTTTGCATACACATAGTTGACTGTGCCGTTAAATAGCTTGGAAAAATCCAGAAAATTATGTCATGGCTTTAGAAGCTTCTGATAGGCTAATTGACATAATTTGAGTCAATTGGAGATGTACCTGTGCATGTATTTCAAGGCCTACCTTCAAACTCAGTGCCTCTGTTTGACATCATGGAAAATCAAAATAAATCAGCCAAGACATCCGAAAAAAAATTGTAGACCTCCACAAGTCTGATTCATCCTTGGGAGCAATTTCCAAACACCTAAAGGTACCCAGTTCATCTGTACAAACAATAGTACACAAGCACAAATACCATGGGACCACGCAGCTGTCATACCGCTCAGGGAGGAGACACGTTCTGTCTCCTAGTGCGAAAAGTGCAAATCAATCCCAGAGCAACAGCAAAAGACCCTGTGAAGATGCTGGAGGAAACAGGTACAAAAGTATCTATATCCACAGTAAAATGAGTCCTATATCGACATAACCTGAAAGGCCGCTCAGCAAGGAAGAAGCCACTGCTCCAAAACCGCCAGACTACGGTTTGCAACTGCACATGGGGACAAAGATCATACTTTTTGGAGAAATGTCCTCTGGTCTGATGAAACAAAAATAGAACTGTTTGGCCACCATCGTTATGTTTGGAGGATAAAGGGGGAAGCTTGCAAGCCGAAGAACACCATCCCAACCGTGAAGCACGGGGGTGGCAGCATCATGTTGTGGGGGTACTTTGCTGCAGGAGGGACTGGTTCACTTCACAAAATTGATGGCATCATGAGGATGGAAAATTAAGTGGATATTTTGAAGCAACATCTCAAGACATCAGTCAGGATGTTCAAGCTTGGTCGCAAATGGGTATTCCAAATGGACATTGACCCCAAGCATACTTCCAAAGTTGTGGCAAAATGGCTTAAGGACAACAAAGTCAAGGTATTGGAGTGGCCATCACAAAGCCCTGACCTCAATAGCACAGAAAATGTGTGGGCAGAACTGAAAAAGCGTGTGCGAGCAAGGAGGCCTACAAATCTGACTCAGTTACACCAGCTCTGTCAGGAAAAATGGGACAAAATTCCCCCATCTTAATGTGGGAATTTTGTGGAAGACTACCCGAAACGTTTGACCCAAGTGAACCTCTCTGGGATAGCGGGACGCTTGCGTCCCACCTGGCCAATAGCCAGGGAGAATGTAGAGCGCCAGATTCAAAACAATTATATAAAATCAAACTTTCATTAAATCAAACATATAAGATATCCAATTAAAGCTACACTCGTTGTGAATCCAGCCAACATGTCAGATTTCAAAAAGGCTTTTCGGCGAAAGCATAAGATGCTATTGTCTGATGATAGCAAAATGTCAACAAGAGAGTGTAGCCTATTTCAACCCTGCCGGCGCTACTCAAAACGCAGATATAAAATATAAAACATGCATTACCTTTGACGAGATTCTTTTGATGGCACTCCAATATGTCCCATAAACATCACAAATGGTCCTTTTGTTCGATTCATTCCGTCCATATATATCCAAATTGTCCATTTATTTGGCTCCGTTGTACCAGAAAAAACAGCTTCCAATTTCCGCAAAGTCACGACAAAATATCAAAAAAATTACCTCTAAACTTTGCCAAAACATTTCAAAGTACTTTTGTAATACAACTTAAGGTATTTGTAAACGTTAATATTCGATCAAATTGAAGACGGGTCAATCTGTTCAATACAGGAGATCAACAAACGAACGCTACTTTTCTAGTATTGCGCAACTCTCAAACAGTATACAAGACGTTACTCTACTTCCTGGTGTCCTTCTTCTTCATTTCACAAATGAATAACCTCAACCTATTTCCCAAGACTAGTGACATCCAGTGGAAGCAGTAAAAACTGAGAGTAGAGTGATTGGAAATCTGGCCTGCCCATAAAATCTCATTGAACAGACAGTGACTTAAAAAAAAAAAGGTTAGTCCTCAGGGTTTTGCCTGCTACATAAGTTCTGTTATACTTACAGATATGATTCAAACAGTTTTAGAAACTTCAGAGTGTTTTCTATCCAAATCTACTAATAATATGCATATCTCATATTCTGGGGATGAGTAGAACGAAGTTGAAATTGAGCACGCAATTTTTCCCTAAATGAAAACTCTGCCCCCTATCCTAGAGAAGTTAAACAATGTAAAGGCAATGCTACCAAATACTAATTGAGTGTATGTACATTTTTGACCCACTGGGAATGTGAAGAAAGAAATAAAAGCTGAAATTAATCATTCTCTCTACTATTATTCTGACATTTGACATTCTTAAAATAAAGTGGTGATCCTAACTGACCTAAGACAGGGAATTTTTACTTTGATTAAATGTCAGGAATTGTGAAAAACTGAGTTTAAATGTATTTGGCTAAGGTGTATTTAAACTTCCGACTTCAACTGTATATTCTGTACTCTAGTCAAAGCTCATACTAAACTCAGCAAAACAAAAACGTCCCTTTTTCAGGACCCTGTCTTTCAAAGATAATTCGTAAAAATCCAAATAACTTCAGAGAACTTAATTGTAAATATTTTAAACAATGTTTCCCATGCCTGTTCAATGAACCATAAACATTTAATGAACATGCACCTGTGGAATAGTCATTAAGACACAAACAGCTTACAGACGGTAGGCAAGTAAGATCACAGTTATGAAAACTTAGGACCCTAAAGAGGCTTTTCTACTGACTCTGAGAAACACCAAAAGAAAGAATCCCAGGATCCCTGCTCATCTGCGTGAACATGCTTTAGGCATGCTGCTTGGAGGCATGAGGACTGCAGATGTGGCCAGGGCAATAAATTGCAATGTCCGTACTGTGAGACGCCTAAGACAGTGCCACAGGGAAACAGGACGGACAGCTGATCGTCCTCGCAGTGGCAGACCACGTGTAACAACACCTGCACAGGATCGGTACATCCGAACATCACACCTGTGGGACAGGTACAGGATGGTAACAACAACTGCCCGAGTTACACCAGGAACGCACAATCCCTCTATCAATGCTCAGACTTTCCGCAATAAGCTGAGAGAGGTTGGACTGAAGGCTTGTAGGCCTGTTGTAAGGCAGGTCCTCACCAGACATCACCGGCAACAACGTCACCTATGGGCACAAACCCACCGTCGCTGGACCAAACAGGACTGGCAAAAAGTGCTCTTCATTGACGAATCGCGGTTTTGTCTCACCCGGGGTGATGGTTGGATTCACGTTTATCGTCGAAGGAATGAACGTTACACTGAGGCCTGTACTCTGGAGCGGGATCGATTTGGAGGTGGAGGGTCTGTCATGGTCTGGGGCGGTGTGTCACAGCATCATCGGACTGAGCTAGTTGTCATTGCAGGCAATTTCAACGCTGTGCATTACAGGGAAGACATCCTCCTCCTTCATGTGGTACCCTTCCTGCAGGCTCATCCTGACATGACCCTCCAGCATGACAATACCACCAGCCATACTGCTTGTTCTGTGTGTGATTTCCTGCAAGACAGGAATGTCAGTGTTCTGCCATGGCCAGTGAAGAACCCGGATCTCAATCCCATTGAGCACGTCTGGGACCTGTTGGATCGGAGGGTGAGGGCTAGGGCCAGGGCCATTCCCCCAGAAATGTCCGGAAACTTGCAAGTGCTTTGGTGGAAGAGTGGGGTAACATCTCACTGCAAGAACTGGCACATCTGTTGGAGTCCATGAGGATGAACTGCAGTACTTAATGCAGCTGGTGACCACACCAGATACTGATTGTTACTTTTGATTTTGACCCCCCTTTGTTCAGGGACACATTATTTCATTTCTGTTAGTCACATGTCTGTGGAACTTGTTCAGTTTATATCTGAATTGTTGAATCTTGTTATGTTACAAATATTTACACATGTTAAGTTTGCTGAAAATAAACGCAGTTGACAGTGAGTGGACGTTTCTTTTTTTCGGAGTTTATTTAACTACTGCTGTACACACCTTTTCTATTCATAAACTGTCTATACACACCATCATATACATATATACATTTATTTTCCGGATTCTGACATTGCTTGATCTGATATTTATTTATATTATTGCTGTATTGTTTTGTATTGTTAGGTATTACTGCACTTCCCTTTCTGCCCCTTGGCAAAATGAGTAGAATTGCATTACATTTATTATCAAATTGCAAAATGTTCTCTACGCCCCAAGGCAAAATGTGTAGAATTGCAGGAAATGTACTTTAAAACTTTAATTTCTATCTTCCATCAAGAAGGGGGCCACTAAAATGTTTTGCTGTGAGGTGGGGGGGCACCTAACCAAATCGCACTTAGGGCCCCAAATAGGCTTGAGCCAGCCCTGTGTGTTTATATCTCTCTCTCTCTCTCTCTCTCTCTCTCTCTCTCTCTCTCTCTCTCTCTCTCTCTCTCTCTCTCTCTCTCTCTCTCTCTCTCTCTCTCTCTCTCTCTCTCTCTCTCTCTCTCTCTCTCTCTCTCTCTCTCTCTCTCTCTCTCTCTCTCTCTCTCTCTCTCTCTCTCTTTTTTAGGTTCACACACGCATTCTCTCACACCTCGAAGTCAAGACAGTTCTGGAGTGCATGTGGCATGACATTTACTGTTATTCTCAACTCAAGGCACGACCTCACATGAATCCTGGTGTGTGTGTGTTTTTGGTTTTACTATCCTTGTGTGGACCAGAAGAGGTTTTACTATCCTTGTAGGGACCACAAGTCATGTAGGTTTGGTCAGGTGTTGGCACTTTACTTGTGTTAAGGAGTGAAGTATAGATGCAAAATTACAGAATTGAGACAAACATTTCTGTGACATTCTGAGATATTTTCAAAGTCTCCTTCTAAGAGTTAAAGTCATGGCTCTTAACCTCTACTAAACTACCTGACATAAACAGTATATCACAGTTGCACCTATAAGCTTTGACATTGCCTACTCGCTTCTTCCACAAGTTTATTTCGCAATGTGAAAATGTCAAGACAAACGACTCATAAAACAACCTTTATACCCTTTAGATACCCTCTAGTGGTGGAGCATGTTACTACATCACTGGATCACCCTGCATGATATTTAAACTTCTTCTTCTTCTTCTTCTTCTTCTTCTTCTTCTTCTTCTTCTTCTTCTTCTTCTTCTCATTATAAAAGGTTATAATTTCTGATAATACTAGAACACCTGAAAATCCCCCTTATCAGTAGAACAGTGGAAATTGAGCTCTTTATTTTATCTGGTGATGTTAGTGGTTCTCTGCCTTTCTCATATATTTCTATTTTTTGCTCACCCATATAGACATTTGTCATTTGGTTTGAGTACCAGCACATATGCAGAGATGTGAAGCTTAGCCACTCTTTTGCATGTGAAAATCATTAGGGCTTTTCACGTGGTTTTGCTATAACCACAGCTGCATCCATCAAATCAAATGTTATTTATCACATGCTTCGTAAAACAACAGGTGTGGAATAACAGTGAAAGGCTTACTTACGTACGCGTCCGTTTCCAACAATTTAGAGTTAAACTTTAAAAATATATTTAAAAGAAAATCATAAATAGTGACACTTTGAATAAATACACAGTGAATAACGAATAACAATGATGAGTAAAAATAACTATTACTATATACAAGGACTACTGTACCAGTACAGTGTCCATGTGCAGGGGTATGAGGTAATTAATGTAGCTATGTACATATAGGTTGGGTTAAAGTGACTCGGAAACAGGATAAATAATAGACAGTAGCAGCAGCGGGTAGCCATTTGATTAGCCATTTGGTAGCAGAGATAAGTCTATGGCTTGGGTGGCTGTACCAAGTGGTGATGCAGACAGTCAAGATGCAGCTGTAGAACTTTTTGAGGATCTGAGGGCTAAATCTTGCTAAATCTTTTCAGCCTCCTGAGGGCCATATTACAAAGAGAGTGATCTATACTGTTTTCAAAAACAATATCACTGTTACAATGCTGTGTGGGTGTGGGTGTGGGTGTGGGTGTGTGTGGGTGTGGGTGTGTGTGTGTGTGTGTGTGTGTGTGTGTGTGTGTAATAATAATACGTGTACAACATCAGCAGAATACAGAACCCATAATGACAGTTATACATGTGGTGGAGATACATGAGTTTAGCAGTGTTACTCTACATTCACAACACTGTATGGGTGTGTGTGTGCTTGTGTCACTTTAGATGATAGCAAGAACTACCGTTATGCAGAAATCTCCAACTCAATCCAGTCCCCATGCATAACTAGAGTAACAGAGACATGCACTGTGGGGCAGTATTAATTATGCACTATGTGGTGCTGTCTGTAGAATATGCACTGTGTGGACATTTAATTACATTATTTTGACATATTTTTTTTTATTTAACCTTTATTTAACTAAAGCCAGTTGTTAGCTTTAAATTAACTAGGAAAGTCAGTTGTTAGCTTTGAATTAACTAGGGAAGTCAGTTGTTAGCTTTTAATTAACTAGGAAAGTCAGTTGTTAGCTTTTAATTAACTAGGAAAGTCAGTTGTTAGCTTTGAATTAACTAGGAAAGTCAGTTGTTAGCTTTGAATTAACTTCTTTGGGATAGGGGGCAGCATTTTCACTTTTGGATGAATTGGAGACCATAGTGAACTCCCTCCTACTCTGTCACAGATGATAATATATGCATATTATTATTGGATAGAAAACACTCTGAAGTTTCTTAAACTGTTTGAATTATGTCTGTGAGTATGACAGAACTCATATGGCAGGCAAACTTCCAAACAGGAAGTGAGAATTCTGAGAAGGGTCGATGTAAAAGTCATCGCCTATTCCATTCCCTGTAATATATGGATATTTTTGCACTTCCTACACCTTCCACTAGATGTCAACAGTCAGTAGAATGTGGAATGAAGCCTCTAGTGTGATGTGGGGCCGGATGGGAGCTATTTGAGTCAGTGGTCTGGCAGAATGCTAGTTCCTGGTCATGCGCGCTAGTCATGGAATGGCCATGTGTGCCATTACTTATACAGACATGAAGAAATGCTCCGGTTTGAACGTTATTGGATATATATGATAACAACATCCTGAAGATTGATTCTCTACTAAGTTTGACCAGTTTATTCGACTTGTAGTATAACTTTTTGAAGTTTTCGTCTGACGTTTGCCTGCATCAGCGCCAGCGTTTGGACACGTGTACTACACATGCTAGCTAAAGTTGCTAATTGGACATAAGTAATGGACATTATCGAACTAAACAACGATTTTTTGTGGAACTAGGATTCCTGGCATTGCATTCTGATGAAGATAATCAAAGGTAAGGGAATATTTATGATGTAATTTCGTATTTCTGTTGACTCCAACATGGCAGCGAAATTTTGTTATGTTTGATCGCCTTCTCAGATTATTGCATGGTGTGTTTTTGACGTAAAGTTTTTTTGAAATCTGACACAGCG